>NC_039366.1:196933271-197237667 GCF_003573695.1 Papaver somniferum | reverse complement strand
TCCACCATCTACAGGTAATAGATAAATCTTAATTACTTCGATTCTATGGTCGAATCTCCGATCCCATGGAATGGTAATGCTCACTTCATTATTATGAATTCATAGTCGAATCCTCAGCTGATCCTATGAATTAATAATAAACATCTCATTACTCAGTTTTGTGAATTATTCTCCACTGAATTCCACAATTAGTAATAAATAATCAACAACCGGGCATCTGAGCTACCTCTAAGTAAGCCCCGATTCAAATGGTGAAGGTGTATTCAACGATGATACACTAACCGCCACCTCACGAACGAGTATTTCAAAAATACAACGAAATGATGAACCTATGCAAAATAGAGAAGAAAATAATAAATAATTAAAAATATTTACCAGGGTGCTGAGAGCACGGACACACGACCGACCGACCGTGTCGTGGTCAATCCCACGCTAGTTTTATATTTTTAACGCATTTTTATTATTTTCCATGATTTGATGAAAATTCTCTCATTTTATCAAATCTCCTTCGTCTCAAGGAAACTCCTCGGTTTCATGGTACTTTCATAAATCCATAAAAAATAATATAGAATTAAGGAAAGAAGTGTGGGGCGTAACCATTGGCCAACCGGCCATGCCTTGGTCCCAACCGGCCCCACACCCCACGGTTCCTTATTATTTTATTTTTATTATTTCTCTAATTTCATGAAAAAACTCCTTGATTTCATGGTATTTTGCACAAATCATCAAATAATAATAAAAAAATAAAATAAATTATGAAAACTTATGGGACCGGGCCTTGGACGGCCGGCCATGCCCTAGCCGGTCCCACACGCCCTTTTGTTTTATTGTTTTATTATTAGTTTTCCTTGAATTCATAAAATTCCTTGATTTCATGGTATTTCTCTCAAATTAGGAAAAATTCCCTCAAATCATCAAAAATACCTAAAAAATATTAAAAAATTATGAAAACTTGTGGGATCGGGCCCAAGCCAGCCGGCCATGCCTCCACGGTCCCAGAGCCCTTGTTTTTATTATTTTAATATTTTTTGCTTCCCTGAACTCATGAAAACTCCTTTAATTCATGGAAACTCCCTAAATTCATCAAATTTCTCAAAATTCATGAATTTTCATAAAATCATCAAAATATTATAAAATTAAGGAAAAGGCACCACGTGACTGTGGTCACGACCGTCCGACCATGCCTTGACCACGGAGGTCCCACGCCTCCTCATTCTTTATTTTATAATTATTTTTCATCATCTCATGGTGTTTTCCTCAGTTTCGTCGAAACCCTAATTTTGGCATATTTTCTCGAATGGATGCTCAATTGCACGCCAGAAAATATCAAAATTCTTAGGACTGAGACGCGAACGCCTTGGGGACATGAGCACGCTATCTTGACCGACCAATATTGACTCTTTGGCTCACGGAAGCCGGTCCCAACAATTTTCACAGTTTTGACCTAATTTGCACAATTGCTCGTATTAGGTCCAATACTCTTCCAAACACTTTGGATTTTCATGAAGTGATCGTCAGGCGGTCACATGACAACCCAGGGCCGGTTTCATGACTCCATGGTCGGTCCCTCGCTTCTTCATAATTAATTAGGTTTTCTCACCTAAGGCTCATACGAGCATTTTTGAATAAATGATTAAGCCAACATTTAACCATTCCTCCACCAACAAATCGTCAACTCTTCAGGAGTTCTTCTTATTTGCTCACGTGAGAATATGGACATTACATGGTTGATCCACGGTCCCATGTAGTCGCACCCTCCTTCATCCCATGGTTAAACTTCTGACGAATCATGAATTGATCATCAATTGATCAAATTAGGGTTTCTGAATCCAAGGATCATCATTCCAGATTCCAACCTTAATAATTTTACGACGACCTCATGGTCATTAATTTTATTAATTATGCTCGGTTCAACGACCAGTATTCTAATTAATATTTTTGGTACACTGCCAATAATCCATTAGATGAGCAACACATGCTCCGAGATCAAATATTCAACAATTCATCACATGAGAAACACTTGCTCAGATGATAAATATTTGCTCAAACCAAGGAATATTGGTTCAACAATCAATATTCAACGATCCATCGAATGAGCAATACTTGCTCACTTCATCGTAAGAACTATATGATGAGGACGAAAGTGCGACGCATTTTCATCCATAAATACATTAACTGAGACTCATTTTATCACTAATAAACTTGTTTGTCGGTATTCTTGTGAAATAAGCTCTTTTGGAGAAAGTTGCTCGAAAAGTGGTTTTTGTACCCCGGAGGACACGTGTTATTCGGACTCTCACCGTTGGATAAGGGGCACCTCAATTACTAAGGGGCACCCCAGGTCTCCCCAAAAGGCATTTGTTATTCGCATCCCAGTTCATATTAGGGGCACTTCATCTTCAACAATTCAAATTTTGAGTTTTGGCGGGAAAAATAGCAGCAGATTTAGGGTTTCGGTTCTGGAGGTGATCAAGTGAGACTAAATGGCTGAAATCAAATGGGTTTATTCCTAGGACCCAAACAGAGATGGTAAATGTCTTGGATTCGTCCAGAATCGGATGGAATGTCAATATTTGAACAAAACAGTGTTTATGGATTTTGGCGGGAAACTTTCTCAGGCGACTAGCAGAATTAGGGTTCCCCTTTTGGACGTGATTTCATGAGATTCAATAGCTCATTTTTGTTGGATCGGCTCATTTCAGAGAGACAGGGGTGGTATGCTCTTTGGAATCAGCTAAAATTTGCTAGATAATCCATTACAGATCAATACAGTGGAGGTTGATACTCACGGGATTTTTTAACATGATTTGGTCGGACTCTGCGTTGTGACTTGGTCGGTTTTGTTGCCTGCTTGGGATTGATACCACCCTATTACGACTAAACAGGATTGGTAAGAGCTTTAAACTCGCGTTAATGAGAAGATTTTGTCATATCTCAACAACACAGGGAAAGAGGAAGTCTCGGGTCTTTGGGTTAAAAACAGAAAGTATGTGGAGTATAAAATAGGATATCTTCCCTTCGAGATACATGCTATATTTGGTAGGTTTTCTAACCGAACAGAAGGAAGATTAAATAAACAAAAATCATGAGTCTTTAATTGAAAGAAAACAGAGTTATTGTGGAAGATATTCTCGGGATAAGAAGATGCGTGTGGATCCAACGAGCTTAACTCAATATTCTATGTACAATCAACATTCTGGAGTGTTCTTTTGTGAGAATAACCCGTGAAGAAGATTAGAAAGGCGCGCGTGGAAGAGAAAAAGGGGAAAAATATTCCCGTATCTGCAAAGAATTGAAGAGAGGATTATATGGAATTATTGCGAAAGATTTGAGACCTGTCGAGTATATAAAGGGAGCTGGGATCACACAGAATGGGTATCGAGTGATTGGGGAGGCTACAGAGTCGAGAGAATTGCTGCAGATAAATCTGCAGCAGCAGCAGAAAAACAGTGAGGAACGAAGAACAGACTTGCAAAGACAGTCATTTTCCAACAGTGACAACGACACTTAGGCGTGGGTCGTATATCTACAGTGGTTGCGACACATAGTGACAGTCGTAGAAGCTACAGCGTCAGCAACAGTTTATTGTTGTATCTGTAACAATTATAACTGTTACAAAAGCCCTGTTTTATACCTTTTCTCCTTGTAAACACCTTTTTGAGCAATGAAATATTATTTTGAGAGTGTTTTCACCATGTGGAGCTAAACCCCAACACTGGGTCGACGGAGGAAGCCGGACTTCATACTTGGGTGAATTTGTTTTATTTTCTATTTGACTTTGCACTTAATTAAAATAGAATTATGATTTGAAAAAATTAGTTATTATTTTATTAGATGGGTCATACTTGCTTAGATGTTTGATGTCCCATGCTTACGATTTATAATTAATGTTTGGAGAATCTACCTTGGCAAGAATAAGAGTCGATGTTGTTTTATTTGTCGAGCGATAATTGTTTGAGAATGAATAATTGAACCTAATGATATGAGTTTGGCCGAATCCTAGACCCAGTAACTCTATATTTTATTCCTTTAAAATTAATCTTAACAAGTCTTAGAGTTTGAATTCCTATTTACTACAACTACAATCAATAATCCTAATCATTTTGGCGCCGCCGACGCGGATTTGTTTTTAGATTAATTTTTAGGTTTATTTTTTATTTATTTTGTATAGTATTTTCTTTTTCCTTTTTATGCATTTCTTTTTGTATTTCTTTCCAGGGACTTTTTGAGGATGATGACTTCTTCTGAGGAGACGTCACCTACGATGACGTTGGCGGAATATATGCGTAGAAAATCAAATTATCAGGAAACCTCATCTGAGATGACGCTTGTTGAATATATGCGTAGGCAATGGTATGGAGTTTCTGCTCCACATGAGGTAAGTGAAGAATCTCCTTTAGAGATATACGAGAAGTATTATAAACACACACCACCTAGTTTGGAACAAAAATTGAGAGTTCTTGAATGTCAAAGATTATTTGCTGATGATGATGATGAATTATGTAGTGATTATATGTCCCATACTGAATATATAGATGACCCTGTGAATGATTGTGTAGATGATTCGTCTAATTTATTAGAAGAACCTATCTCGCAAGATCTTTCACCCAACTTAGAGGTTGTTTCTAGTCCCCTAGACTTCCAAAAGTTACCTAATTTAGGGTTAGAATTATGTGCTTCAAAAAATTTGTTGGAATACTTTGCATCCAAATACCCAGAGGACGTCCCTGTTTCTAATACCGTGCATGAGCCAATTGACAATTTCTCAGTCCCATATTTTGTTCTTTACGCACTTCCTTGTGCAGTAAAAACTTGGTTTAGGGGTAAATCTTTGTTTTTGATAGTTTCAGTGTCTCTGCATCGTTATAACATAAGTGTGAAGCTGTCATTTACAAATGTTGTATTTTGGGTCGATCCCCAAATTTTCAGGTTGTTAATTTTTGGGGATCCTTTTTTGTACATTCCAGTAGGTGTATTTTATTTTATTTTTATTTTTATATTTTCGTTTACTTTTTTTTTCATCTTATGGATTTCCCATCTTAAATTTTGCATTGGATGACTCAATTACATTGAGGACAATGTAATGTTTAAGTGCGGGGGAGTGGTTAACGTTTTACTTTTCTTTTTCAGGAATTTCCTTCATTTTATGACCAGCTGTGTAGCGGGTCTCCAAAAAAAAATAATAATAATAATAATGATCAGCTGTGTAGCGGGTCCTAAAAAAAATTATTATGATTATTAGGGTTATGACCAGCTGTGTAGCGGGTCTTTTCTTTTTTCTTGCGTTTTATGACCAGCTGTGTAGCGGGTCTTCAAAAAAAAAAAAACTAATTATGACCAGCTGTGTAGGGGGTCTCTCTCTGTCTCTTATTATATGACCAGCTGTGTAGCGGGTCAGTTTGCTGTTTTTGCTCGAGGACTAGCAAAATGTAAGTGTGGGGAATTTGATGAGCACGAAAGTGCGACGCATTTTCACCCATAAATACATTAACTGGGACTCATTTTATCACTAATAAACTTGTTTGTCGGTATTCTTGTGAAATAAGCTCTTATGGAGAAAGTTGCTCGAAAAGTGGTTTTTGTACCCCGGATGACACGTGTTATTCGGACTCTCACCGTTGGATAAGGGGCACCTCAATTACTAAGGGGCACCCCAGGTCTCCCCAAAAGGCATCTTCTATTCGCATCCCACTTCAGATTAGGGGCACTTCATCTTCAACAATTCAAATTTTGAGTTTTGGCGGGAAAAATAGCAGCAGATTTAGGGTTTCGGTTCTGGGTGTGATCGAGTGAGACTAAATGGCTGAAATCAAATGGGTTTATTCCTAGGACCCAAACAAAGATGGTAAAGGTCTTGGATTCGTCCAGAATTGGCTGGAATGTCAATATTTGAACAAAACAGTGTTTATGGATTTTGGCGGGAAACTTTTGCAGGCGACTAGCAGAATTAGGGTTCCCCTTTTGGACGTGATTTCATGAGATTCAATAGCTCATTTTTGTTGGATCGGCTCAGTTCAGAGGGACAGGGGTGGTATGGTCTTTGGAATCAGCTAAAATTGGCTAGATAATCCATTACAGAGCAATACAGTGGAGATTGATACTCACAAGATTTTTCAACATGATTTGGTCGGACTCTGCGTTGTGACTTGGTCGGTTTTTTGCCTGCTTGGGATTGATACCACCCTATTACGACTAAACAGGATTGGTAAGAGCTTTAAACTCGCGTTAATGAGAAGATTTTTTCATATCTCGACAACACAGGGAAAGAGGAAGTCTCGGGTCTTTGGGTTAAAAACAGAAAGTATGTGGAGTATAAAATAGGATATCTTCCCTGCGAGATACATGCTATATTTGGTAGGGTTTCTAACCGAACAGAAGGAAGATTAAATAAACAAAAATCATGAGTCTTTACTTGAAAGAAATCAGAGTTATTGTGGAAGATATTCTCGGGATAAGAAGATGCGTGTGGATTCAACGAGCTTAACTCAATATTCTACGTACAATCAACATGCTGGAGTGTTCTTTTGTGAGAATAACTCGTGAAGAAGATTGGAAAGGCGCGTGTGGAAGATAAAAAGGGGGAAAATATTCACGTATTTGCAAAGAATTGAAGAGAGGATTATATGGAATTATTGCAAAAGATTTGAGACCTGTCGAGTATATAAAGGGGGATGGGATCACATAGAATGGGTATCGAGTGATTGGGGAGGCTACAGAGTCGAAAGAATTGCTGCAGAGAAATCTGCAGCAGCAGCAGAAAAACAGTGAAGAACGAAGAACAGACCTGCAAAGACAGTCGTTTTCCAACAGTGACAACGACACTTAGGCGTGGGTCGTATATCTACAGTGGTTGCGACACATAGTGACAGTCGTAGAAGCTACAACGTCAGTAACAATTTATTGTTATATCTGTAACAATTATAACTGTTACAAAAGTCCTGTTTTATACCTTTTCTCCTTGTAAACACCTTTTTGAGCAATGAAATATTATTTTTAGAGTGTTTTCACCATGTGGAGCTAAACCCCAACACTGGGTCGACGGAAGAAGCCGAACTTCATACTTGGGTGAATTTGTTTTATTTTCTATTTGACTTTTGCACTTAATTAAAATAGAATTATGTTTTGAAAAAAAATAGTTATTATTTTATTAGATGGGTCATGCTTGCTTAGATGTTTGATGTCCCATGCTTACGATTTATAATTAATGTTTGGAGAATCTACCTTGGCAAGAATAAGAGTCGATGTTGTTTTATTTGTCGAGCGATAATTGTTTGGGAATGAATAATTGAACCTATTGATATGAGTTTGGCCGAATCCTAGACCCAGTAACTCTCTATTTTATTCCTTTAAAATGAATCTTAACAAGTCTTAGAGTTCGAATTCCTATTTACTAAAACTACAATCAATAATCCTAATCACTATACCTCTGTCTCATGACATGTTCAATTCATGAGTTTCAGAACATCATGTTCATCTCAGCAACTACATGGACTCATCGTCCCATCAAACCACAAAGTCATCAATTGACTAACAAACTACGAGACGTCAATCGTGTCACTTTGGGGGATATCACTTAGGGTTTTGGTCTGGAGGTCTACGGCACGTGTGTTCAAACACACGATGGAATGTGAGCAAGTCGTGCAATCAGTTGAAGGAATTCACGAGGTAGTGGGTGGAAAATCGACCAAGTCTCCACACGTTGAGCAACTGGTTTCAAACACGATCTCCACTACCCCACTCCTTGATTCCATCAACTGTCACACTTCATGGAATCATGGTGTATACATTTCCAGTAATATAAATAAGTCTCTGAATCATGATTGAATCATCAACAACAGTATCATCAATCTCACGTCTCATCGACAACACGAGATCATCAACTCATCAATTGAGCAACTACTCTCAATTGAGCAATTTCAATCACTCAGAGCTTATCGTATTCGGAATTCACACACCCACAATCTTTGGTTACCATTGATTTCACACATTTCTCAGCTTCCCTCCTACAGATCAACCCATCCTCTCTTGTGACCGAATTTACTCTGGAACAGTCATTGTCTTGATTTAGACCGGAGTACTACAGATTGATCTCTCGAATCTAAAGCACCCCCTTTGCAGCGGTGCATCTGTGTGAGGTTTAACATTTCGCTCGGTTCGAGGAGTCTCCTCCATATGGTCGTCTCCTCAATTCCTCAAAAACCAGCAAATCATTTTCCCCATCTACAGATTGGCGACCACAGTGGGAGATCATTCTATCGGTTGCAATATCACAATTTCACAAGATGGTTGATCTCAGGTCAGGTTCAGTTACGAATCCTAACACAAACCGTGCTAGCACTAGCAACAACAACAATCAGAATATCCCGGAGACAATTCCGACCTCCAACATTGATGGTGGTGACACTACTCCTCCTCACGCCGAAGGTCATCCACTATCCGGACGACACCCTGAAGAAGACAGAGGAGATACACCGCCTACCATTGCTGATCTTATCAAAGCGCAGGAGACTCTTGCAAAGAACCAGACTGACATGGCTGCTACACAGAAGGAGCTGTGTAATTATCTCAAAACTCTTAATGACAAGATGTCAGAGAAGACTCAAGAGAAGGTAAAGGAGAAGGAGAAATCCTCAGACGACGAACCTGAAGTAATTCCAATCCAACAGTAGAAGACGACGAAGTCCACAAAACTACTGCAGACAACTCATCAGCGAAGGGATCATCGAATTTCATCACTCGCGAGGATCTGGAGTACCTTTTGGAGAACCGTGGAAAAGACAAAACATCGCATGTCCATCGTCATCAACCTCTTTATCCTTCCGCTACGCAGAGGACTCTACTCCCCAAAGGTTACGTTTCTCCAACCTTCACCTTATATGATGGAACTGGAAATGCTAGGGAACATGTCTCTCGTTTTCTCGAATCCCTGGGAGAACATGAACACAATCATGTCGTCCGTCTCAAGGAATTCTCAAAATCTCTGAAAGGAAGAACATACACCTGGTATAACAACATCGCACCAGGGACTATCAACAATTGGGGAGAAATGGTTAACGCATTCTACAGGAAATACTTCTTCGTGTCAGAACAAGTCACCCTCTCCTACCTTGGAAGAATGTTTCAGAGGGTCAGTGAAAATCCCAATGATTATGTGAAAGATTAAGAGTCCAAGCCCTGGATTGTCATGACCCAAACGTCACGGAGCAACAACTGGTGGACTTGTGCATCAATGGAATGCTCCCGGTCTACAGGGTCTTGCTAGAAAACCTTCGATTCCAGACTTTCTCAGAGCTTCACGAAACTGCGAAGAGGTCGGAAACCACTGCACCCGCTCTTTTGGAAAGAGCAAAGTCTATAAAGACTGAAGATTCAAAAGACACTCGAGGAAGCAGGCATCTAATCAACAAGCAGTATAACCTACAACCTTCAACAAATGTTGTCGCGGAAGGAAGTAAGCGAAAAGAAGAACCACAACACAAGCAGACTTCCTCCACCCCTTCAAAGACACACAAGAAGGAGAATTCGAAAATCCCTCCTCAACATACGGAAGATCCAGAAGCACCTGATTTTACCTCTTCAATAGAAGAAGTTAATGAACTACTCGATGCTTGGATTCAAGAAGGCGCAATCAAATTGCCTTATGTTAAGAAGGAACCAACTGAAGAGGCCATGGAAAATCCTCGGTATTGTCGCTTCCATAGATACGTCAGCCATCCCACGAGTGATTGCAAAATTTTGAAGCGCATATTCAAAGAAAAGGTCGAATCAGGAGAGCTCAACCTGGGGACTAAGGGGGTGCACAAAAACCCCTCCCAGTCAGAACTTTTACCATCTCCGAACCTCCTGTCAAGGAAACGGTCCAATCTCTGATCGAGCATGTCTGCGAGCTGTTGTATCTTTCGAAAGCTCAAAGGAAAGACATGATTGTTGCACTGAACCACATAGTGTCCGGAAGACGTCCGCTGATCCAAGAGACTACCACCGGACCTTCAGCCACCGACACAGAAATGTATGACTGGGGACTGCTCACTATAGTGTACATTAAAGGAAATGAGTTCAAGAGTGCGTTCATCGATGTTGGTACCGCCGTCAACATCATCCCTTTGAAAACTCTCAGAGCTGCTGGTATTACTCGACGGGAAGCCACCCACGCTCCCATAGCAATCAGGGAACACGAAGGAATCTCCAGAAATGCATACGGCTTCATCACTCTCAAAGTTACGGAAAGATCGATCTGCACTGAGGCCAAGTTTTTCATAATCCGGGAAGACCCTGGATACGACATGGTCCTTGGGAGAACTTGGATTCATGCTGAAAGGAAAACGATGCCTTCAACACATCTTGTCATCGACAAGGATTCCGAGTCGGAAGACAAAGCAGAGGACGCACCACCGTTTGAGCATCTGGAAATAGTAAAAACTCTGATGGGACTTACGCAGGAGCTTGGAGATAATCCGCACACCTTTGTCAGAAGGTTTCGAGCTCAGGCAAGTCTTATTGCTCCTCTTGCTCCAATATTACCAATGTTCAAATACGCTACTATGGTCCAGGGACTTCTCCCCATGAATAATTTAGCAGTCATCAAAATCTATGAGTGGGTAACTTCACCTCAGAAATATTACACTCAATGGTTGGGCTCAGAACTTCTTAAAATCGGTCACTCCATAGAGAGGTTTATTGCTGAATACTTGGCTAAGCATGATCAACAATATACTGGATACTCTCTTCTGAGCGAGTGTCCATACGGGCCACAATCGAGGAATTCCATCAAACAGGGAATTCCGAATCAGAGGAAGATATTTAAGGCACGATCGATCAAGCCTAACAAGTTTCATAAAGGGGACCTGGTTCTCAAAGCAGTTCAGCGCGATCTTCATTCTACAAGGAACTCCAATTGGGAAGGACCATTCATGGTCGCTGAATCCGTGTCCGGAGGATACTACAAATTGACCAACACATATGGCAGAACCCTGCCAGTAATTCACGAAAATTGGCTCAAGGCGTTTATCTGAAATTATTGGACATTTAAGGTATTGGGCGTTTGAAGCACTCATGGTGTTGGGATTTAACATTTAGGATTTTCTTTCATTTTTATTTCCATTCCTCCAAAACATTTGCAATACTTGCAATCAGTATTTGAATTCAGCAATTTATCAAAATTCAGTTCATGTTTGGTAAAAGAAAATCTCTATCAAATCTACAAGAAAATCCTTAACCATCAGTCGATCCAAAAACATCTAAATATCAAATCCCAAGTATAAACCTCACATCTCTCAGAAGTTCAAAAGATCAGCAAGAAAAGGCTTTCGCTCATCAGCATCCTTCAAGATTTGCAAAGTCGCCCTCTCCTTGTTCAACTCCTCGGTCATCTTGGCAATCTTGTCCTCCTTCTCCTCCACATCGTCATTGGGAAAGGGTATGTTCTTTTCACATGAATCCTTGATAACGTTTATTTTCTTACGAAGCCATTTCACGTTAAGGCCAAGTCTTTCTGAATTCTCCAAGTTAAACTCCCAATCAAAGAGTATATCTGGAGTCACGGTATTCCTGGGTCTCGTATGCATATCACTCACGGCACGCAAGATAACCCCTACTTGCATGGTTAAAGCATAAACACGCCCAGGGTTCCTATCAACGATCATGTGGCCAAACTTCTTCCATATCGTCTCGTACAAGCGTGCATATCCAATGGGAACGCTGAATCCACCGACCAGTTCATGATACGGGAGTGAAGTGTTAAAGGGAGGATCGAAAGAAACCCCTGCGGTTGGATATTCATACACTATTATACGGTTCTCAGTCACTGGAGCAGCTTCCACGACCAAAGCAACAGTTCCTTCGGTATTCTCCGATGCTATCTCGGTTTCTTCTATCACTGAAGCAGCAACCATCTGGTTTTCCATAACATCAGCAACGACCATCTCATCGCCTCGAAGTGCGGGGATGGTTGTCTCTTCATCAATAACTTCGGAAAGGTTAGAGTTGTCATCATGGGCTCCAGTATCCTCGACTTCGGTATTTAGCACCTAATACGAAGATTACATGAAGTTAGAATCACGAATCCAAAGGAGATTATGAAACACAGTATACCAGCAAGGCAACATCATCGATGTTCATCATACTACATTCAAAGCACGAGCAAATAACATGAAAGTCATGAAAACACATTTTACGATGAGTCCGTCTGAGGAAACTGAACTCTTCCCTGTACTAGGAGAATAATTGGGAGCAATCTACAAGGAATCTGAAGATGGGTCATTCCATTCTCTTTGTATGGATGTCCTCTATGACATGTCAAAATTTCATGACAATCCGATGAACGAGTGAGTAGATGTGGCCAAAATATCAAGTGATGTGCGATCTGAAAAAGTTCTAGAAGTCTCCTGGAAGTTTACTATTTCGCCTTTTTCAAGCTCTGAACGTACTCAAAACTTAAAAATCTTCTCTAATAAAGCTTGGAAATTTTCCGGGCTTGAATTTGCACATGCATATCATCAAAATCCGACTCCGGACGAGGATTCTACAGCATTTTTACTAAAAAGCTGGGTTCTGAATTTTCTGACGACGAAATTTGACTAAGTTTTCATATATTCACATAGGTTCTCATTCATTCATTCACAAGTCAAAACTTTTGTACTTCTATAAAGAATATACAGGATATATACTTACTTGGAGAGTCCTCGAAGTGTCCAAGGGGTTGGAATTGTCCACATCAACGACAAGAGGAACATCACTTCCCCATCCGGCTCCGAATCTTGGGAATTACCTCCATTTCCCTTCCCAGAGGATGATTGAGTTCCATAATTCTCCATCTCCATGATGACATCCTGCTGTACACGTCCTTTACAATCAATTTTTTCATCTATGAAGCACCACATTTGAACATGTGAAGAAATACTTATAGTTTCTTCGTCACTCAAATCAGCGATTGCTTGTTCAGTAGCAGAAAATTGAAGACCTTCAAGACTCGATCGAGTAAAATTCTGCAACAAAATTAACAACATTGGCTTCATGATTCTAATGTTAATAGAAATGAAAGTCACGGTGAGTAATATTGGGAACTCACCAAAGCACCAACTGGGGACTTTACGGTATTGGGTAACAGCTTATAACCTTTATGCATGCCTTCTCCGCCATGAATAACCGCCTCAGTCTGTGAGAAATCTACACCGATTCGAGGTCGTATATTACGACTGTCCTGTGATGAAATCCAGTAACATAATCAGAATATAGTTCTTATAATTTCGTGAAGATTATATGAAGAAACATACCCGAGAGCATCCTGGAGACGACTTTCGTTTATCACCAGAAAGATACTTCAATCTTGGTCGACTGGAAATCATCTCAGCCGAAGGAAGATCCTTGAATGGAGGTCTGGGAAATCTTACAAAGCCACGCAAACGTCCAAGTTGCTGATCCCAGAATTCTAAATAACCTGGGGTTACATAGGCGAATCTATCAGAACCAGGAAACCAGTAGCTACTCCCATCCACGTGAGTATGATCCAAATGAGTCCTGAGTTGCTCAGTTGATGGCTTCCTTCTCCGTATGGTTGGAACACACTGATCCATACCTGGTGTGACAGGCAAAGACACACAGAAGCTTGCAAGTATACAAGGCCAAGTTATGATATAGAAGGTAAGCAGGGGAAAGTCCACAGGGAGTGGGAGCAAACTAGAGAGTTTTCCTAAGCTAGCAAATGATGTAAAACAAGGTACAATTTCACAATGTTATAGTGGCAGTGAAACAAAGAAGGCAGATGGCATGAACCAAGGATGCAAGGTAAAGCAAAGGAAACAGCTAAGAAAACAGCAAGGTAAAGCAGCAAAGAACCAAGGCTTGGAAGCCAAGGGCAAGGTGAGGATTGTGCACTGATTTCAGTGCACAACAGCTACAAATTGCAGGAATTTAAACAAGAAAAACAGGCAAGGAGAATAACTGATCAGGAAGCAAAATAGAACTGAATAGAGGTGACTGCAAAGAGATTGGTGGTTAAGCCAAGGCTTAGGATCCACCTTGTGTCCTAATCAAATGACATGTTTCTAGGTTGAGTTTGATCCTATGCATACATCTAGAAATAGAAGAATACTAAATTGCTCAATAGTTTGCCCCTAGCATTGGCTGTCTTTTGACAGCACAGCCAATCACAGGCACTATGTGCATTGGTATCTCCCATTTGCTCAAGCAAAACAGAGCATGGAAGTAACTATCCTAGCTTCTAGTCACTTGACAGTGCACAAGGATTCAGCTGAGCCTTGGCCTGATGCTATTTAGCTCATGCTAAACATGGATAAAGCAATAACATTCATCATATGTGATAATTCAGATACAACTAGCAACATTTGAGATAACTAAAAACATATGCAACTTTCAACTGTCAACAGTTATGCAAAAATCAGAAATTGGAATTGCAAAATTAAAATTGTTCTAATTCTCTACTGGCTAGTCCAGAGAGATACACAGTGTCTTTCACACACTCCACATAACACCAATTTATACCCCCCCATCAGAATTAGGGTTCACAGCCCCTTTTCCCCAAAATCAGAAAATCAGGTGAAATTGATTTACCTAATGTTGATGAGATACTCGCTCCATCTCGTCGACCCATCCTTCTATTTCTCTTCCTGGGTCATCTCCTGCTCCAATTGCTGCTCTAACATCAACTTATATCTTCAATTTCTCACCTAGGGTTTCAGTCAGCAGAGATGAGAAATTGAGGAGATTAGTTGATGTAAAACGTGATAGTGATGATGGGTTTTTGGTTATAGGTAGAGTAGAGTGATTTGGTGGCGTAGATGGTGGAGTGATTTGGGGAGAAGATGGTGGTGATGGAGACGGACATGGTGGTACTGTTGCAGAGAGGGGGGGGAAAGATGGTGTCGATGGGGTTTGAGGAAGGGTGTGTTTGGCAATGGGTATAGGTATTAGGTACTAGGGTGTTGAGCAGGTGTAGAGGATTTTGATGTTTCGCGAAGCTGGACCGATGGATGGGAAGATGGTAGGTGGATCTGACGGCGATGCGGAGGCAGGCGATGAGCGACCGTCGGATGAAGAGATACAACGAAACGAACGGTACTTGATGGAGTTAGGTACTGTAGTGTAAGGCGGAGATATCAAACTTCGATGCACAGCAAGGGAGCGACCGTCGGATGCTTTTGAGAACTGATCTGACGGCTGAAGACGCAAGCGGGTATGGATTTGGGTTTTAGGCTTTTGGGTATAGAATATGGGTTTGGGAAATGAGTTTGGGCTTGGAAAACCTTGAGCCCACTTCTTCTTTAAGAACAACTTTCTTCTTCTTGAGCCCATTTCCAGCTTTTTGGACGTGCGCTCCATTCTTTGCGGCTTCCTTGCGTAATTTCTCCCGGCTTTTCACCACTTTTCTGCTCTTTTTGCTCCGCAACTCATCCAATCTTTATTTATTACCTAAAAATGCAAAATTAAGTAAGAAAAATATTTATTCTTGAAAACAATGAAAATACAGAATATGGGATAAAATGTAGAATTAATGCACAAAAGATGAGTTAAAATGCCAACAAAAAGGGATAAATATATACAATATTAGGCACTCATCAATACCCATTTGTCGAGCTGCTCTATCAATGTTATACTCCTCCACTGAAAGCACTCCAAACGTGACTGATAGCAAATGACCAGGAGTGCAACTCAACATGAAAGATCTTTCGCCATCACTCGGATGCGCACCAGACGTCAAACTCGTGCCTTCTCCAGTATTGAAAGTCATCGGCTGAGAAACATAATCAGGGACTGACACCCACGGGATAAAATTGAACTCAGATTCTTCATCTAACACATCAATAAAACATATTTTAGAACGAGGCTGCTTGGTAGACCAACGCATGATCCTAGCATTATCTTTCTCAGGGAAAGTATGGCGCGCATCAGTATTCGGTCCTTGCAGAACATTACGTGGAGTAGGTGCATAATTCTTGAAATGCTCCCACATCAAAGCTTGAACAAACATCGTGTTGGCATAACACTCAATCTTCATAGAGCCGTTAGACACACTGGAGTCTATAATCAAGGAGTCCAGGTTGTAACACAAGGAGCCTAAGAATAAACTACCTATCGGAAGTTGCTCACCTTGATCCATCTTAATAGCAAAGGGAATCACAAAAGGCTTCAACAGGTTTCCACTGTCTTCAAAAACGTCTCTGGACAACCATAAACATAAGAAAGCAGCAATGGGTAACATACCGTCGATGGGCCACCAGTGTGTCAACCAAGAAGCATAGCATCCTTTACTACCAGCCTTATTCGCTTTCTCCATTGCAGCCGTCATGACATGAGAAACAGCGGTCTCCTCATCTGAAAGATCCCCATGAAGATTGCCCGTGATCGGGAGATGCATCAGAGCCACCACGTCTTCAAAGGTAATGGTAAACTCTCCCCATCTACATATGAAAGTGTGAGTGGGAATGCACCAGCGAGCAAACAGAGCCACAATACCACTTGCGTCATGATAAATGAACAACTCTCCAGAAGCTTGAATAGCTCTCGTCACCTGCGCTTGGTCGAGCATAGTCCTCACACGAGGAAAACCCAACATATGCCTCGCCCAACCGGCAAATTTCTCCAAAGGTCGTCGAGAAAGCTTAAACTCTATGATTGATGAGGCAAAGACCCCTCGTTCAAGACAAAATAGGATCACTATCTTAGGAGTCACCAATTTCTTCTGAGTAACAGTTCTGGGATTTATCAAAAGACGATACACTGGGGATTTCAAATGTTGCTCAGCTCCTGGAATATCTTTTTCAAAGAATGCATCATCTATGTTCGGGACATTCTTAATCCCAGGGATTTCGTCTTCGTCTCCCCCAACGGAAGTTTCATCCATACATGTCTCATCTCTGGAGATACCGTCATCAACGCACGTCTCTTCCCTCGAGGCGCCGTCAGCCTGGGAATCGGACATCTTTGCTAAGTAGATGAAAAGGTTCACACTACATTCTACTTCAGTATGCCGTCCAGATATAAATCAAGGAAATACAAGCAAAAATGGTAACTCTTAACTCTTACCTTTTATACTTCCACTAACAATAGTGATAGTAATGCTAGAGTTAACACCCCAAAATCGTTCGTCTCTTCGAAAACTGCAAAAACGAACGAAACTTTATTTAATTTCCGAAACTGATTTTCATGAAATCATGGAAACAATTTTCATAATGTGAACATTCACACAACTGACCTATGAAGTTTACAATAATAAAGTATTTCATCATAAATATACTGTCTATCTTTGAAGGTTCCTCAAAACCCACGTTTCTGATTTTTCGAAAAAAAAACAGCAATTAATGCAACATTGCTTACATAAATTCTCGAGAATTTTATCTAATAAAAACAAATTCATGCAAATAAAATATACCATCATATTTTACACAATATATGTCACGGCTGCATATATACATATAAACTATTTTTCCTTCGTATCGTCATTATTTGTCTTTAAAACGAAGGTTTATTTCAAAAAATATTATGAAAGCTCACATCTCATACATATGATAAATTTTTGTATTTACATGAAAGCTCATAAGCAAAATTTTATCACTGGACACAAGTTTATCATACATATTTTCCTTCGTGTCATCGTTATTTGTCTTTAAAACGAAGGATTATTCCGATTTCATGAAAATTCACTTCTTTTATGATAAAACCTTGGTACACATGAAAACTCATAAACTAAGTTTTATCACTGAACCTAGGTTCATATACTAAAAAAAATCTCTCCTAAATCAGGGATTATAGTTAGTTTGCAAAACTAACGATCGAACGAACATACGTTTTCAAAAGACGAGGGTTTTTTCATAAAACTCATACTAATATACACACATGTATATAAATTCATCATGATCAAAGCATGAACAACTCATGAGGATCATAAACATCAGCAAAAAAAAAAATACACGTACCTGGTCGGCCAGAATTTGGTCGGCGGCAAACGGACGGCGGCGACGGCGGCGGCGCTGGAACTCGGCGAATTCCTGCTGCTGGCGTGATGAAGGTGAAGAGTTGATCAAGGTGATGGTCGTGTGAGGGAGGAATAAAAAAACGGATTAATCCCTTTTATATCAATTTTATTTCCAAAACCTAATTTTCTAAGGATTTCCTTATTGTGCCCGACCCGCGAATCCTAACCGACCACGGACTTGTCGTCCAAACCAGCGATTCAACACCAATTTATGCTCATCAAACGACGCTTCTATCATGACATTGAAGCCTTCATCAAGTCGCCGCTTGCTCATGCTCTCTAAATTCGGTAACGTCTCAACTTACAACTAAGTTCAATTACTAATATTATTATTTATGGCCGGAAAATCACCATTTAATGCTTACCGAAGAACACAGCTTTCCTCAGTAAGCAGGGGACTTAATGTAGATGGTGGATTTTCTACAAATGCTAAATTTGTAAACTCATAATTATACAAACCTCTAATTCAACAATCAGACGCGAGTATCGAGACACGGGTCTCTCATCGAATTATCTACGGAGAGTACCTTCTCTCAGAGTACATGTAGATATGTAGTCTCACGACTGGACAACGGCATATCTCATGAATACTGAATACTTTCAGTGATTATTTCTATATAGCATCACGAGATGGACGGCTCCTAGACAGCTTGCTCTGCTAGTATAGAGCGATAACGTCTTCAGGAACAAACAAGGAGTTTACCCTGACTATATAAAGGATATGACTTACCGACAAGCTCATATCGGGATAATTAATTCTCCTAGAAAGCTTGCTCTGCTAGTATAGAGCCACAAAGTTAATTATTCCTAATTGCTCTTATTCCATGGTCGAATCCACGACTGGTCCCATGGAATCGCAATGACAATTGTTCTGATTCTATGATGGAATCCACGGCTTGATCTCATAGAATAGCAATAACTATATTATCTCATTACTCTAATTTCATGATCGAATCCACAACTGGTCTCATAAATGGTAATAAATAAATCTTAAATACTTCGATTCTATGGTCGAATCTACGATCCCATGGAATGGTAATGCTCACTTCATTATTATGGATTCGTAGTCGAATCCTCGGCTGATCCTATGAATTAATAATAAACATCTCATTATTCAGTTTTGTGAATTATTCTCCACTGAATTCCACAATTATTAATAAATAATCAACAACCGGGCATCTGAGCTACCTCTAAGTAAGCCGCGATTCAAATGGTGAAGGTGTATTCAACGATGATACACTAACAGCCACCGCACGAACGAGTATTTCAAAAATACAACGAAACGATGAACCTATGCAAAATAGAGAAGAAAATAATAAATAATTAAAAATATTGACCACAGTGCTGGGAGCATGGACACACGACCGATCGACCGTGTCATGGTCAATCCCACACCAGTTTTATATTTTTAACGCATTTTTATTATTTTCCATGATTTGATGAAAATTCTCTCATTTTATCAAATCTCCTTCGTCTCAAGGAAACTCGGTTTCAGGGTACTTTCATAAATCCATAAAAAATAATATAAAATTAAGGAAAGGAGTGTGGGGCGTAACCATTGGCCAACCGGCCATGCCTTGGTCCCAACCGACCCCACACCCCATGGTTCCTTATTATTATTTTTTTATTATTTCTCTAATTTCATGAAAAAACTCCTTGACTTCATGGTATTTTGCACAAATCATCAAATAATAATAATAAAATAAAATAAATTATGAAAACTTGTGGGACCGGGCCTTGGCCGGCCGGCCGTGCCCTAGCCGGTCCCACACGCCCCTTTGTTTTATTATTTTATTATTAGTTTTCCTTGAATTCATCAAATTCCTTGAGTTCATGGTATTTCTCTCAAATTAGGAAAAATTCCCTCAAATCATCAAAAATACCTAAAAAATATTAAAAAATTATGAAAACTCGTGGGACCAGGCCCAATCCGGCCGGCCATGCCTCCACGGTCCCACACGCCCTTGTTTTTATTATTTTAGTATTTTTTGCTTCCCTGAACTCATGAAAACTCCTTCAATTCATGGAAACTCCCTAAATTCATCAAATTGAGCATCCATTTAGGGAGGCGTCCTGAGAATTTTTATATTTTCTGGCATGCAATTGAGCATCCATTCGAGAAAATATGCCAAAATTAGGGTTTGGACGAAACTGAGGAAAAACACCATGAGATGATGGAAAATAATTATAAAATAAGGAATAAGGAGGCGTGGGACCGCCGAGGCTAAGGCATGGTCGTCCGGTCGTGGCCACGGTTCCGTGGTGCGTTTTCCTTAATTTCATAATATTTTGATGATTTTATAAAAAAAAATCATGGATTTAAAGAGTTTTGATGAATTTAGGGAGTTTCCCTGAAGTGAAGGAGTTGCATGAGTTCAAGGAAGCCAAAAATATTAAAATAATAAAAACAAGGGCGTGTGGGGCTGTGGGAGGCATGGTCGGCTGGCTAGGGCCCGGTCCCACAAGTTTTCATAATTTTTAATATTTTTTAGGTATTTTTTCATGATTTGAGGGAATTTTTCCTAATTTGAGAGAAATACCATGAAATCAAGGAATTTGATAAATTCAAGGAAGATAAAATAATAATAAAATAAAGGGGCGTGTGGGACCGGCTAGGGCATGGCCGGACGGCTAGGGCCCGGTCCCACAAGTTTTTCATAATTTTATATTATTTATTTCCTAATTTTTGCAATTTACCATGAAATCAAGGAGTTTTTTCATGAAATCAAAGAAATAATAATAATAATAACTTGGGTAATAATAATAATAACTTGGGTAGTTCTCTCTTCCATAGATTAGGTATTATTATTCAAAAAGGTGCGGGAGCACAACTTGTTGCTCGACTCCCTGCCAAATCTTTGTAATTAACTCTTTTTTCTTCAATATAGCCTTAGTGGCATATTTTATAATAATAATAATAATAAAATAATGAGGAACCATAAGGTGTGGGGCCGGCTGGGACCAAGGCATGGCCGGTTGGCCAATGGTCACGCCCCACACTATTTTTCCTTAATTTTATATTATTTTCATGGGTCTATGAAAACACCATGAAGCCGAGGAGTTTCCTCGAGACGAAGGAGATTTGATAAAATGAGAGAATTTCATCAAATCATGGAAAATAATAAAAATGCATTAAAATATGAAACTGGCGTGGGATTGACCACGATACGGTCGGTCGGTCGTGTGTCCGTGCTCCCAGCACCCTGGTCAATATTTTTAATTATTTATTATTTTCTTCCCTATTTTGCATAGGTTCATCGTTTCGTCATATTTTGAAATACTCGTTCGTGCGGTGATTGTTAGTGTATCATCGTTGAGTACACTTTCACCATTTGGATCGGGGCTTACTTAGAGGTAGCTCAGACACCCGGTTGTTGATTATTTATTACTAATTGTGGAATTCAGTGGAGAATAATTCACAAAACTGAGTAATAAGATGTTTATTATTAATCATAGGATCAGCTGAGGATTCGACTACGAATTCAGAATAATAAAGTGAGCATTACCATTCCATGGGATCGTAGATTCGACCACAGAATCGGAGTAATTAAGTTTTATCTATTACCATTTATGAGACCAGTTGTGGATTTGATCATGAAATCAGAGTAATGAGATAATATAGTTATTGTTATTCTATGACATCAAGCCATGGATTCGATCGTAGAATCAGAATAATTGTTATTGCCATTCCATGGGACCAGTCGTGGATTCGACCATGGAATAGGAGCAATAATAGATTATTCTGGGAATTCAGTAGTGAATGTCACGGTAGAATTAATCTTAATTAGGAATAATTAACTTTGTTGCTCTATACTAGTAGAGCAAGCTGTCTAGGAGCATTAATTATCCCGATATGAGCTTGTCGGTAAGTCATATCCTTTATATAGTCAGGGTAAACTCATTGTTTGTTCATGAAGACGTTATCGCTCTATACTAGCAGAGCAAGCTGTCTAGGAGCCGTCCATCTCGTGATACTATATAGAAATAATCACTGAAAGTGTTCAGTATTCATGAGATATGTCGTTGTCCAGTCGTGAGACTACATATCTACATGTACTCCGAGAGAAAGTACTCTTCGTTGAGAATTCGATGAGAGACCCGTGTCTCAATACTCACGTCTGATTGCTGGATCAGAGCTTCGTATAATTATGAGTTTACGATTTTATCCCTTGTCGAAAATCCACCATCTACACCATAATGCAATTATCCTCGATTGGTTCTTTTCGATCAAACCACAAGTCTTCTACACGTGGTAAGATTATCTTCTCATCATCATTATCATGTTGTAACGGTGGATCAAACAACTTCAATTGTTCGGCATTAATAATAACCGAGAAAATTCCTAAATAAGGTTTTAAATCAAGACTAAAGGCATTGTTACCAATTTGATCGAAAATACGAAACGATCCACATCTCAATGGATTTAACTTCATACCTTACACATCCAATATTTCTTTATCTAACTTAAATAATATCATGGTCATCTTGTTCTTATAACGTATTCCAATTTTCGAGTAACTCACCAAGTTGTTTGTAGGGATATCTAGTGAAGACCATAAACCACAAGAATTTTCCCTAAAATAAACGAAACTTGCTCTTGATACATATAATCTATGTACCTTGGTGACTATTATTATGGAGGCGGAATTCGAAATAATAATAGAAGAAAAGTAGAAAACAGAAAACCATATTCGAAGAAAAATATCTTCTCTAGATTATGAACAAGAAAACTATCACGATTCTCTCTTTGTTATGTTTACAATCTCTCTAGGTAAATAACATTATATTGTTTGATAAGCTTGCTTTAATTTACAATAAGTAATTGTCTCACAAACTTCTCCTTAGGAATTTTTTCTCACAAATCTCCCTTTCTACGTATGTCTGTATCACAATCCACACTATGTAGATGTCTTTTTTTTTTTGTGAATCACATATTTATTAGTTGAAAAATGGAAGTGAAAGTTACAAATCAAAAACGGGAAAAATCAACAAAGAAGCCAACTACATAGGCTTTGATCAAAAAGAATGACTAACAGATCCTATAGTAATCCACATTTGGATATTCAACTCTAGTCAAAAAAACAGGCCTTCCAGTGTAAACCAGCCTCTGCCCTGCACTCATTTTTGCTCCTTTCTTAGCTGCAGTGTCAGCAACAAAGTTAATTTCTCTGTAATTGTGTAAGAAATGAATCTCCTGAATTTGATTTCTTGCCTTATTCCATCTCATTCTCACAAACCAGGGAACCTTATTGTGTTTCAAACTCTGTTATTACTGTTTTGGAATCAGAGCATATTATGATCTTTTGCAGTCCCCAGCTAACTGCCAGTTCTACTGCATTTATAACTGCATATACTTCTTGTAGATGGGGAAAAACGATTTGCTGGTTTTTAAGGAATTGAGGAGACGACCATACAGAGGAGACTTCTCGAACCAAGCGAATTGTTAAACCTCACACAGATGCACTGCTGCAAAGGGGGTGTTTTAGATTCGAGAGATCAATCTGTAGTACTCCGGCCTAAATCAAGACAATGACCGTTCCAGAGTAAATTCGGTCACAAGAGAGGATGGGTTGTTCTGTAGGAGGGAAGCTGAGAAATGTGTGAGATCAATGGTGATCGAGATTGTGGGTGTGTGAATTCTGAATATGATAAGCTCTGAATGATTGAAATTGCTCAATTGAAAATAGTTGCTCAATTGATGAGTTGATGATCTCGTGTTGTCGATGAGACGTGAGATTGATGATACTGTTGATGCTGATAATTCAATCATGATTCAGAGACTTATTTATATTGCTGGAATTTTAGACATCATGACCCCATGAAGTGTGCAGTTGATGGAATCAAGGAGTGGGGAAGTAGAGATCGTGTTTGAAACCAGTTGCTCAACATGTGGAGACTCGGTCGATTTTCCACCCACTACCTCGTGAATTCCTTCAACTGATTGCACGACTTGCTCACATTCCATTGTGTGTTTGAACACACGTGCCGTAGACCGCCAGACCAAAACCCTAAGTGATATCCCCCCAAAGTGACACGATTGACGTATCGTGGTATGTTAGTCAATTGATGACTTCGTGGTTTGATGGGACGATGAGTCCATGTAGTTGCTAAGTTGAACATGATGTTCTGAAACTCATGAATTGAACATGTCATGAGACAGAGGTATAGTTCTTACGATAAAGTGAGCGAGTATTGCTTATTCGATGGATCGTTGAATATTGATTGTTGAACCAATATTCCTTGGTTTGGAAAAATATTTATCATCTGAAAAAGTGTTGCTCATGTCATGAATTGTTGAATATTTGATCGTCCGAGCATGTGTTGCTCATCTGATGGATTATTGGCAGCGTACCAAAAATATTAATTAGAATACTGGTCGTTGAACCGAGCATAATTAATAAAATTAATGACCATGAGGTCGTCGTAAAATTATTAAGGTTGGAATCTGGAATGATGATCCTTGGATTCAGAAACCCTAATTTAATCAATTGATGATCATTTCATGGTTCGGCAGAAGTTTTACCATGGGACGAAGGAGGGAGCGACTACATGGGACCGTGGATCAACCATGTAGTGTCCATATGCTCACGTGAGAAAATACAAAGAACTCCTGAAGAGTTGACGATTTGTTGGTGAAAGAATGATTAAATTTTGGTTTAATCATTTATTCGAAAATGCTCGTCTGAGCCTTAGGTGAGAAAACCTAATTAATTATGACGGAGTGAGGGACCGACCATGTGATGTAGTTTTTAAGTGGTAGTAAAGTTCGTTCAACTCGGATTGTGTAAAGGTTTGATTTAAGAACTAAGAATAAAAATACTAAAAATATATTCACAAGGTTGTCACGAATATCGAGAGGTACTGATACTTAGGATTTTACCACTAATCACATTCAATTGGTTCATATGATGACTCATAACAATTCTAGCTCTTTTGTTGACTCTTTTCTTTGCCAAAAGTAGATTTTATAAAGCATTAGATGTAAATCACAAGCATGACGCATCAAAAGTTCCTAAAACCTAGCATGCGACATCAAACAAAATCACAACTAATCAAGAAAAATCATAAATCGATTAAAACAAGTGCAAAAGTCATAAAAAATCAATTATAGTTACCAAGTGATTGTGAAATAGGGCTTCCTCCATCATCCCAGTGTTGGGGTTTATCTCCTCATGTCAAAAACACGCTTAAAATATTTAATCATGGCTCAAATAGGTGTTTTTATTGAAGAAGTGAATCTGTAACAGATATAGTTGTTACAGAATCCACTGTTACGGAAGCTGCCCTTACAAATAAATTCTAACAGGAATAGTTGTTGCAAAGCTGTTACAAAGGTATTGGATTTGAAAGATTAGGTAACGGTTTCTTTCTAAGTTGCGAAGTGTTCTACGACGTTGTTCTTCAGCAGCAGAAACGTCTTCTCTGCAACTCTTGATTTTCACCTCTGCAGCTTCACCAAGCCCTCAGCTCGGTCCCCAAAAGTCTCGACTCCCTTCTACGAACTCCCAACAACTTATATATAGCCAACAGAGCGATTTAATCTCCCCAAAACTTCTCGAAATCTCTTCTTTTCTTTTCTTGGAAGTTACGGCATTAATCTTTTCTCTAAATTGTTCCACGCGTTTCTGAGCTTTCCCGATTGTCTCAAACTCTTCCTTAGATAGATATGTATCTTTGGGAAGAGTTTTAGGTCTTTAGTCTCTCTAAAACTTCTAAAAATAATCTCAATAGGGTCCGTGTAAAAACACTTTCCCTGTCTAGCTCCAACTTGGTTTCTAGCCCAATTCGATCCAAACAAACGACTATACCAGGCTTGTTTAGTTGAATCACGTCCAGCCCAATCAATTCTGGCGATTGAATCTCACTAAAACACCTTCGAAATCAATCCCCAACTCTGCCAGTTGCATGCACAAAATTTCCCACCAATTTCAGTTTTTAAAACGATGAAGATGACCTCCCCCTATCCTGTGCTGGTCTCCCTTTAGCAGATGCCTGGAAATGGGTCACCCCTTAGTAATTAGGTTACCCCTTATCCAAAGTGAGAGTCCATATAGTAATTTTCTCCCACGAGCGCAAAAACCACGTTTTTAGCCAATTTCGCCGCAAAAGCTTATTTCTCCAAAAATACCTACAGGGACATAAAAAGCCATAATAAATATAAAATCGAGCACTAATAATATCTACAATTGAGATTATATAAGACACAAAAATGTGCCTATCACCATGGGGTCATGAAACCGTCCCTGGGTAGTCACGTGACCGCCTGATGATCACTTCATGAAAATCCAAAGTGTTTGGAAGAGTTTTGGACCTAATACGTGCAATTGTGCAAATTAGGTCAAAACTGTGAAACTTGATGGGACCGAATTCTGTAAGCCAAAGAGCCAATATTGGTCGGTCAAAATAGCGTGCTCGTGTCCCCAAGGCGTCCGCATCTCAGTTCTGAGAATTTTGATATTTTCTGGCGTGCAATTGAGCATCCATTCGAGAAAATATGCCAAAATTAGGGTTTCGACGAAACTGAGGAAAACACCATGAGATGATGGAAAATAATTATAAAATAAGGAATAAAGAGGTGTGGGACCGCCAAGGCCAAGGTATGGTCGGCCGGTCGTGACCACGGTCCTGTGGTGCCATTTTCCTTAATTTTATAATATTTTTGATGATTTTATGAAGAATTCATGAATTTTAAGAAATTTGATGAATTTAGGGAGTTTCCATGAATTGAAGGAGTTTTAATGAGTTCAAGGAAGCAAAAAATATTAAAATAAAAACACGGGCGTGTGGGACCGTTGGGGCGTGGCCGTCCGGCTAGGGGCCCGGTCCCACGAGTTTTCATAATTTTTTTATATTTTTTAAGTATTTTTCATTATTTGAGGGAATTTTTCCTAAATTTGAGAGAAATACCATGAAATCAAGGAATTTGATGAATTCAAGGAAAAATAAAATAAATAATAAAACAAGGGGCGTGTGGGACCGGCTAGGGCATGGCCGGCCGGCTAGTGGCCCAGTCCCACAAGTTTTCATAATTTTATTTATTATTTGATGATTTGTGCAAAATACCATGAAATCAAGGAGTTTTTTCATGAAATTAGAGAAATAATAATAATAATAATAAAATAATAAGGAACCATGAGGTGTGGGGCCGGCTGGGACCAAGGCATGGCTGGTTGGCCAACGGTCACGCCCCTCACTTCTTTCCTTAATTTTGTATTATTTTTTACGAATTTATGAAAATACCATGAAACCGAGGAGTTTCCTCGAGATGAAGGAGATTTGATAAAATGAGAGAATTTTCATCAAATCATGGAAAATAATAAAAATGCATTAAAAATATAAAACTGGCGTGGGATTGACCACGACACGGTCGGTCGGTCGTGTGTCCGTGCTCCCAGCACCCTGGTCAATATTTTTAATTATTTATTATTTTCTTCCCTATTTTGCATAAGTTCATCGTTTCGTTGTATTTTTGAAATACTCATTCGTGCGGTAACTGTTAGTGTATCGTCGTCGTTGAATACACCTTCACCATTTGAATCGGGGCTTACTTAGAGGTAGCTCAGCCGCCCGGTTGTTGATTACTAATTGTGAAATTCGGTGGAGAATAATTCACAAAACTGAGTAATAAGATGTTTATTATTAATTCATAAGATGAGCTGAGGATTCGACTACGAATTCAGAATAATAAAGTGAGCATTACCATTCCATGGGATCGTAGATTCGACCATAGAATTGCAGTAATTAAGATTTATCTATTACCATTTTTGAGACCAGTTGTGGATTCGATCATGAAATCGGAGTAATGAGATAATATAGTTATTGATATTCTATGAGATCAAGTCGTGGATTCGATCATAGAATCAGAACAATTGTTTATTGTTATTCCATGGGACCAGTCGTGGATCCGACCATGGAATAAGAGCAATTATTATTTCCATTCCATGGGACCAGTCGTGGATTCGACCATGGAATAGGAGCAATAATAGATTATTCCGGGAATTCAGTAGTGAATGTCACGGCAGAATTAATCTTAATTATGAATAATTAACTTTGTGGCTCTATACTAGCAGAGCAAGTTGTGTAGGAGCATTAATTATCCCGATATGAGCTTGTCGGTAAGTCATATCCTTTATATAGTCAGGGTAAACTCGTTGTTTGTTCCCGAAGACGTTATCGCTCTATACTAGCAGAGAAAGCTGTCTAGGAGCCGTCTATCTCGTGATACTATATAGAAATAATCACTGTAAGTGTTCAGTATTCATGAGATATGTCGTTGTCCAGTCGTGAGACTACATATATACATGTATCTGAGAGAAATTACTCTCTGTTGAGAATTCGATGAGAGACCCGTGTCTCAATACTCACGTCTGATTGCTGGATCAGAGCTTCGTATAATTATGAGTTTACGATTTTAGCCCTTGTCGAAAATCCACCATCTACACTTCTGCCAAGTAATTTGTAGAAACACCAATACCACCAGTTATAACTCCTAACACCTGACACAAATGATCTCTAATTACTACTCCAAAACCAGCACAACCTGGATTTCCAACTGATGCTCCATCACAGCAAAACATGATAAAACCAAGACTTGGAGGTATCCAATGACACATTTTTATACTCTGAAATTTGATTCTTCTTGGCTCAAGATTGAAATAAAGGATTACCTGAGTATCAATATCAGAATTCTATTTGTTGCTCTTTATTCTGAGACTTCCTTCATAGATAGTCTTCTTGATTATAGCCTTGAAGCTTTGCATATTAGGTTTTATCTTCTCAAACCATATTCTATTTTTTTGAAACCAGAGGTCTCTTAAGATTGCACAGGCATCAATGATCCAACATTCTTTTATGAAAGGGCTTTTACTTTTAGCTCTGCTCCACACATCTTCAAATGAATTTGGTATTTGAAACCTGAAAACTGAGAAAATCCACAGCCAAATCTGTTTAGTAAACTTACATTCCCATAACAAATGCTGCATGATATCTTGCTCTTCTTTACAGATACAACATATTGAAGCTAACTCATAACCCCTCTCAACCATCACAGAGTCATCTACATAAACACCTTGAATGAGCTTCCATATATTACTTGCAATAGTTGGATGTAAATATGAATTCCAGATTTTTGTATAGTGTTGCAGAGGCTGCTCCTTGTATCTTATTAGATTAACAGCAGATGAAGTAGAGAAATTGCCTTTAATATCTCCTTTCCATACCAAAAAATCATCACCAACACCAATTTCAGGTAGAGTATAGTTTGTAAGAATTTGTTTTATCTCCTCAGGTACTCTCCATTCCCCTTCATGAATTAAATCTGAGACTTTTAAATTCATATTCTCCTTTACATACTCTGTAAGACCCACTTTCTCAAACAAAGTAGTATTACCAAGCCATGAATCAAACCATAATGATATTTTCTTTCCATTTCCAAGACACCATCTGATGTTTTCTTTCAAATGATTCCAAGCACCTTTTAGACCTGGCCAAATAGATGACATTTGCCAATTACTCTTCCATTGGTGGTGTTTATCTTGAAATTTTGCTTTAATGAATAAGGCCCATTCAGCTTCTGAATTTATTATCCTCCATAAAATTTTCATGAGAAATGCTTTATTAATGATTTCCAATCTTTGAAGACCAAGCCCCCCTTCACTGTAAGGAGAACATACTTTTTTCCATGAAAGAGTACCATATTTTCTACTTTCTCCATCTCCAGTCCACAAGAAGTTTCTGATGATTTTTTCACATATTTTGATCACTGACTTTGGCCACAGATAGATTGACATGATGTAAATTGGAATACTGCAGATCACTGATTTGATGAGAACAAGTCTGTCATGAAAATCCATTAGTTTACCCTTCCAGCTAGCCAACTTCTTTTGCATTAACTCCACCATAGGCCAAACAGTGACAATTTTAACTCTACCAGCATGTAAGATAACTCCCAAGTATTTGTCAGGCAGACTATTTATCTCCATTTGCATTATTTCCTTAATTAGTAACTTTCTAATAGCTGTAGTTCCATCCACAAACAGTTTGCTTTTACTTTTGTTAATCACCTGACCTGACTATCTTGATATACTTCTAGAAGTTTCATCAAATTTTGAATACTTTTTTTAGCTCCATTGCAGAATACAAACACATCATCTGCAAAAAACATATGATTAGGGTGAATTCCATTTCTTATAACCATTGACTTACTTTACCTTCCATTACCAGCTTTGTGATGTTTCTACTAAGCACATCCTTCATTAGCACAAAGAGTAATGGAGATAATGGGTCTCCTTGCCTTAACCCCCTTCCCACAGAAAAGAAGCCATTTGGTCCACCATTAATCATGACTGATATTCTAGCAGACTCATACAGAATACTTAGCCGCTTGCACCAAGAATCTGAAAAATCATATTTCTTTAGAACGTGAAACAGAAAATTCCAGCTTACTGAGTCATAAGCTTGAGATATATCCAATTTAAGACCAATGTTGCCATTTATTCTTTTCTTTTTCATCTCATTCACCATTTCAGAAGCTAAGAGAATTTGATCTTGTATATTTCTTCCTTTAATATATGCAGCTTGCTGTGGAGAGACTAACTTATGCATGAGACTAGACATTCTTGATGCAATAATCTTAGTGAAGATTTTTTAACTTACATTGCTAAGACCAATTGGTCTATAGTGCTACGAGATCTTACACCTTCAACCTTTGGAAGTAATACCAGGAAGTTGGAATTTAAGCCCTTTGGTATAAATCTTCTTTTCCAGCAGAATTGAACTGCATTGACCACATCATCCTGAATTATCATCCAGCAAGCTCTGTAAAAGCTGCCAGAGAAACCATCTGGACCAGGGGAGCTGTCTGGATCCATTTCAAAAACAATGCTTTTAATTTCTTCTCTTGATGGAATAACATCCAATATCTCTTGATCTTCAGATGTTATTAAACTTGGAATTACATCAAGTAGAGAATCTCAAATGTTTACTTCTTTAAATTTGAATTTTTCTTCAAAAAAATTTATGAGCACCTCTGCAATTTTACTTTGATCTGTAATGATGTCATTATTGTTGTCCTCCAATTCACAGATTGAGTTTTTTGCCTGCTTACCTTGAGTTTACTATTAAAAAGTTAGTATTTGATGAACCTTCTTTTACCCACTTTGTTCTAGATTTTAACTTGTACATTGTGCTTAACTGTACTTCTTTTGAATTTAACTTATTTTCAGCTTTAACTAAATTCTCCAATAACTCCTCATTGGAAGGATTTTCATCTGATAATTTCATTGCTTCTTGAACTTATTTTGTAGCCTCCTTGATTTGCTCATGCACATTTCCAAACACTCTCCAGTTCCAGTTTACTAACACCTTTTTAAGCTTCTTGAGTTTACTCTGAAAAATAAAAGCTGGATCTCCCTGAACTGTTTCAGGCCATCAATTCTTTACAACTTCCATGAAGTTTGGATGTTCGATCCAAATTTTTTGAAACTTTTGAGTTACATTCTTTGGTTTAGGACAGCTCACACAACCACCTAAAAGAGAAGAATGGTCAGATGTTATTCTCAAACCAACTTTATAACTCCATCCTTCATACTTTTGAATCCACAAGCTATTAATCACTGCTCTATCCAGGTTGCATAATATTCTTTTATCACCATACTGGCAATTAGACCAACTATACTCACAACCAGATTTTGAAGCTTGCATAAGATCACATTTGTCAAGACAATTGCTAAATTCAAGCATATTCTTTGTATTAGGTGATCTTCCTCCCAATTTTTCTTCATCTATAAGGAATGAATTAAAGTATCCAATAGATAACCAAGGGAGATTTAAGTCACTAATTACCTTCATCTCAGACCATAAATTTCTTCTTTGAACAGCTCCAACATGAGCATGAATACCAGATATCAAATTACCTCCAATATTTACTGTGATCATTTGGGTTGACATTGAAATAACAGTTGGTGTAGGAAGATGCTTATTCCAAAACAACCAAATGTTACCCTTCTTATTTAAAACTGAATTGTGAATCACCATGTTCTGCATCCCAGGAAGATTCAACTTATTGCAAAATGTTGCATTGCAACTTATTTTAGGTTCTGCTATAAAAACTAATGAGGGTTGAAATTGATTTATTAAAGACCTTAATTTCTCTTGAGCCCTAGGTCTTCTCAGGACCCTGAGATTCCAAAAGAAAACTCTCATTGTAAGGATTGGAGGTCATTATTACCTCCCTTTCCTTGATTCTTTCTGAAGTTATATTTGTTGTTAACTTGTTGAACTTTATTTTTTGCTGGAGCCTCCTTTTGTTGTACTGGAACTGGCTTTGTTTTTGAAGATGAAGGTTTTTGAATGATTTTTGACCAAGAAGTAGTTGGAATTCTTTCCTCTGACATTGATCCATCTTTGCCATTAATGAAGTTAATCACGCTCTTTTCGACTGCATTATCCTCTGCTACTTGTTGTATTATTGTTGGATAAAGAGTTTCATTACCCTGTAGAGATGTATCCTTCTTGTCCACTATTTGCACTTTATTCACACTATCTTCATGCATTAAAATTATATTTTCCTCCTCAGAAGAATTTTGTAAAGAACCAAACATACATGCTGAAATGTTCACGGGATTCACATGATGACCCACTCCAACAGATATAATTGGAGTTTCACAATTCTCAACCTCACTAGCAGAATTGTTAGGAGAAGAACCTTTGTGTTGATTTCCAGAACAAAATAATGGATCACATATATCAAACTTTATACCCTGAGATTGATTAGTTCTCTTTGGTGTTGCATTCACAGTTGACTTAGTAACTTCATGTGGAAAAGAGGTTTTTGCTCTGCATTCAATCTGTAAGTTCCCCACAATCTTACAGTGATCACAAAATTTTGGGGGTTTTGTTAGAATCACATTCTGCATAAATCCTCCAAACTTTGTTTTAATCCATAACTTATAGGAATTTTACCTGCTAAATCAATATTAACCATAACTCTTGCATAATACCCATTATCAAAGTTAAGTGTAGCTTCATCAACCTTTACTGGTGTTCCAAGAGCTTTACAGATTGTGAAAAGAGTTGCTTCATCCCAATATTCCAAACTTAGACCTGGGAGATGTACCCAAATCATTGCCTGTGAAGTTCTATGATTCTCTGGTCTAAAATCTGGAATCCAATTCCGAATCCACAAAACTTGATTATGAACTTCCCATTTTCCTGCTTTGATAGTCATCCTGTCATGATCATTATCAAGTTTGATAGTGAAAAAACCTTTGCCTAGCGGAATCATTTTACATTGACCTTTAATCTTCCATTGATTTTTTAGATCTAGAACAGCTTCAGAAAATTTTAATCGAGCTAAATCCAAACAACCAAATAATGAGAATTTCCAAGCATCACAACGTTCTTCTGTGTTATTAATCAAATCAATGGATGTGATCTCAACTGGAGAATTTGTGAGATCGACAACTGAATGACCCATTTCTGGGTTTGAATTTTTATCCATTAAAGAAACTCTAATTCTATCCAGAAATAAAGAAGAAAAATACTAACAACGATTAGATAAAACACCAATCATTAGAAATCACCTGAAAATCCACCTGAATTAATACTTTGATGCACTGAAATCGAAGAAGAAACGAAAATTTTCAGCTGAGTTGATCTCCGATCCTCAGAGCTTGAATCGGTTGACTCAGTCTCAAAGTGATGATGTATGTAGATGTCCTTAGCTATGAGCTAAACATCTCTATTTATATCTTGGTTTGGTTCCCAAACCTTCTAGGAATATATTTCCTTTTCTAAGAATAATTTCTTATTAAAGAATAAGTCATTTTCTAGGTATATTTCCTTAACTATGAATATTACCTAAAATCAATATATCTCTATTAAATTACCATTATATCCTCAATCCGTCTTGAGGATCACTAGTTCCTAAAAGAGGAAAGATACACATGTATCAGGAGAAGGAACACTTTATACCTTGCGGAATATCACCAATGTGAATAGATTGTAGCTTATCAAGAAGATAGCTGAATCCAATCAACACTGTTTGAAGGGAAATCAAATTCAGAATTAAATACTGTTAGCATTGTTGGTGTATTTTAAAGAATTTGAAATTATTTTGTATATCAGCATTCAAGATGAAATTGGTTTTTCAAGATTCAGATAGAAAAGCTTTATAGGAATGAAATAAGAAAAATGCACTACTATGAGAAACAGGCTATGGAGTATTATGCCTTGTTTTTTCGGTAGGCCACATGGTTGGAGAGAAAGAAAAAAATTATTTACAGGGAACTATAATTCGTTAGTTTCTGTAATATTCCTTTTTCCGATAAATTTTTTTTTTTTTAATAATTATGTTGTTAATAAATATATAATTTATCCCACTGAAAATTTTATATTAATAGAAGTTGATCGAAAGTATGGATGTTCCGGATAACAACATAGCGGATAAATTTATGATGTTAATAAATTATTCATAAAAATTGTTTTCCTGGACTCTCTAAATTTATTAATTGTGTAATACCATTAACTATTAGTTGGTTATAAAAATTACGAAGCAAATACTATTAATTTTATAACTTCATCGCACATCCAAACAATTCAATCCTAAAAAAAATATTATGAAGAATTTTCTTAAATATTCGTTGGCCCAAAAATCTCGTTGTTTGGATGTAAAAATCATACTCCATTGGATATTGATTTCACACTTAATTTACAAATATTACTTAGTTTAAACTATGTATTTAGTGGAAGAAAAAAAGGATTTTGGAGAATTATCCTTATTGTTGTCATTCGCAACGTCAAGAAGGACAAGAACGATAAGGTGTTTCATGTTTGGTGATCATCGGTATAAAAGGGTATCGGAATGATCTTTTTGATTAAGGAGACAGTGATTTTCTTGGTGATGTAACGAGGACACTTTCAAATTTTTGGTCGCTGCTAATATATATAATGATTGAAATACAACTCCCAATATCTAATTGTCCTTTTTTCTGTAATGGCTTTGCCATTTTTTTTCCATAATATAAAAAGAATTTCTTCAAAAAGAAAGTACAACTAAGGATTTCGGCATTTCTCTCCTCGAGTGTATTTCTTCTAAATACAAAGGTAATAAATATTCTAATTCCATGGCCGCTGGAATGCTCGTCTCTGCATATACTACCTCCGTCCCACCATTAATTGACTTTCTTTAAAACTGATTTGTTTGATAAACTAGGTCAATTAATAGTGGAACAGAGGGAGTATCATATATCAACAGAGCAGTAAGTTGCTCAACATTTTTAGTTCCAATAGCCTTTTTTTTGTCAAAGATTAATTCTAGAAGTTCATTGGCTAAAATCAGTATTCCTTTCTTAAATTGCAATTATATCCTCAATCCGTCTTGAGGATCACTAGTTCCTAAAAGAGGAAAGATACACTTGCATCATGGGGCCATCTTAAAGAACTTGAACTCATGTGAAAGTTAGTAGTGAAGGTTAGGGAACTCGAGAGTTTCTTTCTCCCTGCCGAACCATCTCTCCTTGCTGGGAACTTTACCTTCACATCTATTTAGGAAAGTCTCATTTTCTATTTGTCGTGTCTTAGTGACTCTTTGCTCCATAATGCAATAATCCTCGATTGGTGCTTCTACATCAAACCACAAGTCTTCTACACGTGGCAAGATCATCTTGTAACGGTGGATCAAACAACTTTAATTTTTCGACATTAATACCCGAAAAAATTCCTAGATAAGGTGGTAAATCAAGACTAAAGGCATTGTTACCAATATGATTGAAAATACGAAACGATCCACATATCAATGGATTTTACTTCATACCTTCCACATACGATCGTTCCTTATCTAACTTCAACTATATCATGGTCATCTTGTTTTTCTAACGCATTCAAATTTTCAAGTACTCACCAAGTTGTTTGTAGAGAGATCTAGTGAAGACCATAAACCACAAGGATTTTCACTTATAGAAACAAACTTTTCTCTTGATATGTATGATCTTTGTACCTTAGTGATGGTTATTATTGAGGTGACAAAATAATAATAGAAATGGTAGAAAACAGAAAACCATATTTGAAGAAAAATATCTTCACTAGATTATGAACAGGAAAACTATTACAATTCTCTCTTTGTTAGAGCACTGCTCGGTCGAACTCGCAATTGTTACTATCTCAAGCTTGTTGTCAAGTTTAGTTGCCAAAACTATAAGTCCTGATTTCTAGGTTACTTATAGCTAAGTCTCGGATTAGGATAGAAAGTGTAGTTGGGTATTAAACTTCACGACATTCATCGATTAAAGACGAAGAACTACTAAGGGGAGCTTGTGGAACTTCATCAACAAAAGTTATGTGGAGACTTGAACTCATCTATCACTCAAAAGTCTATCTACCTTATCTCATATTTGAGACAAAAGTCGTATATCTATATAGACTTCAATTATACACATTTGATATTTCGAGTTGAGTTTAATTCGCTTACATGTTTCTCGAAATATGTGTTGGTAAGCTTTTGCTTTAACCAAGTTCATCTTATATTCTTGACGAAAGTCAAAAGATGATCATATGAAAATCGCCTTGTAAAATCTTACATGATTTGTGTGAGACAGTCATTTGATGTGGACTCGGAATGTTTCGTATTGATCATTTGATCACTTGAAAATTGCTTTCAAGCTAATAGTTTGTGTGAGACAGATATTGTCGTCTTCTAAGAATGTTTCAATGATTGAGATGGGAGTTTGGAACACTTAACCATAATTGGATTATAAGCACAGTATGCGTACTTTCATATCTGCTGATCCAAGACCGGAATGTAGTATGCATACCCGTATGCGTACTGGCGAGGTCTGGTAAAATCCATGAGCAAGAGTATGCGTACATGTACACGTAATGGCGAAGTCAGTTGAAGTCCGGGTACTATAGTATGCGTGTATGTACGCGTACTGGATTCAACTAAAGCTTGGAAGTGTACGACAGTATGCGTACCCGTTTACATACTGGCGTCACAGTCCAAGTCCGGCTACTTAGGTATGCGTACCCGTTTTGCATACTTGAGTAGGTTATGTTCTACAATCGGTTTGTTCATGAACTAATACATTTATATATAATAAGGAATGAAATCTTTTGCAAACCGTGATATAATGTTCATTAATTGATTAGAGTAAATCAAAATCGATTTTGCTTCAATTGTGTCTTGTATACTTCTATTAGAATATAAACAATTGAACAACTTCAGAACTAGTTTCATTTGAGTCATTTGAACTAGTTATGGTTAAGATGAATAAGGTTGATATGAAAGTGTTCATATGGATAACTTCGGTTAACTGTTTTTGAGCCAACAAAGGTGTACACGTTTAGGTACGGTTACTCATATCTAAATGAAGTCACTTTTCATTTATGTGTAACAAGCTAAGTTCGATCTAACGGTTGAAATATATTAGCTTGAGTCTAATCAGGTTTTCATCTAACGGTGAATATTAAACCCTTTGTTACCAAGGTAACATTGATTGCAAATACTGATTTGAAGACTATATAAAGGAGAACTCTAGAAACATGGAAACCTAATCCCCACACCTCATGTGTGATACTAGTTGCGACTAGAGTCGATTCTCCTTTAACCTTAGTTTTTTCTAAAACCCTGTAGGTTAACGACTTAAAGATTTCATTGGGATTGTGAAGCCAGACCCAACTATTTTCTCTGTAGTTGCGTGTTCTGATCTTGTTGTTTTCTATCGTGATTGAGTATTCTTCTCTAAGATTTTCTCGAGATTTAATCTCCGATAGGCAAGATAAAAAGTAGTCACAAACATCTTCGTCCCATCGTTTGTGATTCCACAATATCTTGTTTCGCAACCATACGATTAATATTATTGTGAGGTGATTAATATTTCTAGGTTGTTCTTCGGGAATATAAGTACGATATATCATTTGGTTCATGTTCACCTTGATTTATCAAAAGACGGAACAAAACGCACAGGTATATCTATGGGAGACGGATTTATCTATTCAGTAGACTTTTCTGTGTGAGACATATTGGTTTATCAAGTCTTCGACTTTGGTTTGTAGCAACTCTTAGTTGTGGGTGAGATCAGCTAAGGGAATCAAGTGCGCAAAATCCGGCTTGTTTCTAGAGGCGTAAGGAACGCGACTGTACCTTGATCAGTGTTAGATTGGTTAGGTCTCAACTACATTCCAGTCTGAAGTTAACTTGGAGTAGGCTAATGTCGGTAGCGTCTTAATACAGTGTGGTGTTCAAATTTGGACTAGGTCCCAGAGTTTTTCTGCATTTGCGGTTTCCTCGTTAACAAAATTTCTGGTGTCTGTGTTATTTCTTTTCCGCATTATATTTTCTATATAATTGAAATATCACATCTTGTGTGTAAGTTAAATCAATTGTGAATCCAACCTTTGGTTGTTGATTAAATTGATTGACACTTGGATATTGGTTTTTTATACCGTCCAAGTTATTTCTTATATTCAATCGTGCTCACAAATTCCTATTTGTTTGATTGCAGATTGAATTGAGAAATTGAGATATAACTCTTTGATATACTTTTCTTAAGATTGAGTCTGACTATCTAGTTGATTCTCTTGAAAGTATATTGGAGTTAGTCCATACAAATTTCTAAGCGAAATATTGGATATGGTTGTTAGACCCCCGCTTTTTCAATTGGTACCAGAGCAGGCAAACACGTTTAAGACCTCATAAGTCTGTGTTTGTAGCGATCTGACTCTATGGACAATAGTGCCATCTTAGATAAACGCATCATCAGAAATAAAAGTTTTGTTTCCATGAAATCTATTAAAGATAAAGATTCTTCTATCTCGAATTTACATGAACATTGTGTTCCAACGAAACAGGATTTCACTGATAAGTGTCACCCTGATTACCTTTCGAACGAGTCTGACTCTGTTGAAGAAAGGGAAGCATCCAAAGAGAGTGAAATGATTCTAAATCTTGTTAGCATCCAAGCTGATAGAATCAATCGGCTGAAACACAACGTCAATGCAATTATCGATATAGTGAAAGATAGTGACTCTAAATTAAAGGCTCTTAGCGAGGAAAACGCCAAAGTATGTTCCTTACGAACCTTACTCGAGGCGAAACTCAAAAAGGATGCCTTGGAAATTGAACATATTTTGAGTAAACTCTCTATTCGAGGATGTTCTAAAGAGTCCATTATACCAATCTCTTCTGTTCCAACTGTAAATTCAGTTCCAGAAGCTAAATCGCAATCCCTTCCGATTGGATAAATGTGCTTGTATCTTTCTCTAATCTAGGAAAATTCACATCGCTCGGAAGGAGAAATCTCCTACCAATGTTGTTAAGTATGTTCACTCTAATCACTCACGTGATCCGAAAGTGTGTCTATTTTGTGATTCAAAAGGATATGTTGAACGAAAAACAAATCTAGGTTGAATGACAATTATATTGTTCGACTTCAACACACCTTAGATTTAATACTCAAAGGTGTAACTGACATTTGGATGTCTAAACCTATTGGGTTTAGTACTCACCCTGTGAATTCCCATGAAAGTCAGTTCAATTTGCTCATCAAATGTTCGGACAAATTGTATCCTTAATACAATTTGTTCAAGGAGATTTCAGAAAGGTCCCCCTCGACCTAATGGGAAGAATGATGTTCAAGATGTGAAAAAGGTTCCTGTAGATGGAAGCAAAAGTGAAGATATGAAGGACAACCTTAATCTGATAATTGAAGGATACAAGGATCTTATCAACAGGCTGTCAAAATCCCTCAAACAAACTTCCTCTGGTAAGGACTCGAACTTAGTCTCGTATTGTAGTTGCAGAAAATCCTACACTACACTACTCATATGATTTCATGGATGATCAACTCATTTTTAGGTTTTCACTCTTAATTTTATTGATTAATTTTTGAATGTTCTTACAAGAAATATAAAGAAGTCAAGAATAAAATCTGCTCTGAACTTTCTCTATCCTATTTACTTGTTTCTTACTCAAAAAAGATCTCCCCTTTCTCTTTACAACTCGAATGACTATTTATAGGGAAATACATAGTGGATGACAGCTAATCTGTCCTTTATTTTCGGATATGGCTTGCGACATTCTCGCAACCTTACAAATGTTAATTTCGCAAGCTCTCTAATTTTCGCAGGACCATCACATCTTTCTCATGATCCTAGCTGACGTCATTTGTTATATTCTTCCTGAAATTGCTCTGCGACGCTATTGTGCTGTGCTATTGATAATTTCGCTAAGTATTTTTGTTGCGAGATTCTGATCCTACATCTTGCCTCTTCTCATATCTTCTCTGCAAAGTAGAGAATGATGTGAGAAATGTCGCAGCTGCTTATCTTTTCATATTCCACATTTATCACACGTATTCTTTCTTCCATTTATTTCTCGACACGTCTTTTGTAACCGTTGCCTTTTAACCGCTTATATCTTTCCGCATTAATCGTGTTTATTTTCTCGAGGAGAAATTCCCTCTATATATATTCCTTCTCACTCTCTTTCTTCCTCTTTTTATTTTCTCTGCAATTTCATCGTTCTTCTGCAAATTCTTCATCATTCTTCTGCAAATTCCATTATTGCAACTTTTCTTCAACCTTCTTAAGTTATTCTTCATCTTCATACTAGATCTTCACAGTTCGTAATTTTCCTCGAGACGATCTCCCTGCTATTATTTTTCATGGATCCATCAAGGTTAGTCTTCTTTTTTCTTCTTTATGAGTTTTGTTGAAATTGATATATTTGAAATTGATCTTGTTTGTTGCCTTGTTTGTTGTTGTTTACGTTGTTTATGTGATTCCCATACTCTTGTTATTTCAGCAAAAGCGGCTCCAACACTAAATTTACAGTTCAGAACCCTAACATTCCCAAATCACAGCATAAGGTTGTCGCACATAAAAGAAAGTCTGCGAATGAGAAGGTAGTAAGAAACACTATCTTTTTCTAATAAAAATATCGTTGCCTCTGTTTCTTATCTGGATTGTAATTCGCAGGGTGATAAGATCTTCATAAACCTCACAAGAAATCTCGCCACCTTAAAACTGTCCCAACTTATGTTCCCTTCCACCTACTCATTTCTTCCAAAATCTCCTGCGACATCTTCGCAAGATAAACCTTTATCTCCAGTTCGCGAATGCTGCTTCTGACTTCATTTCTTCCAAATCTCCTGCGACATCTTCGCAAGATAAACCTTTATCTCCAACTCGCGAAAATGCTGCCTCTGATTTCATTTCTTCAGTTGACTTTCTATGATTGAAATTCCCCTTGGATCCTTCTGCGAATGAAACCTCTTCTCTTCCCATTGAGAATGTTTCTCAACCTTCTATCTCTACCAGTTCTCTACCCAAGTCTCTTCCTCTGTCGAAAGAAAGTGGAAGGGATAGATATTGCTTTCAAGTTTTATCTGAATTCTGGATGATGGCAAGAAGTCTTCTACTGATCCCAAGTCTAATGTTTGCGAAATTCTGAGCAAGCATTTGGGTTCTGACAGCTGCTTCGCAGACAGCTTTAGAAAAAGAATGTAATGCTCTTCGTCTTGAAAATCAGAAGCTTCAGAATGTTTTGCTGGATCGTGACAATCTTCGCAAGAAGAATGATGAATTAAGAGGTATGATTTCCTTATCTATGTCTTTAATTTGCCTTTTCGATGGTTTTATCCTTCCCATGTTTAATTATCCTTTAAATCCCTCTTTCGCATGTTAAGCATTAAATCAGAAACGAATAATGGAGAGATATCAATTTGAATCTGCTGTTGAAGAAGCCCGTGTTGATAAAGAAATCTTGATGGATCAATATAACCAATTAGATAACCTCTATTCATATTCTCTTGATCAATAAATAATCTTACCAATGAAAATACCCAATTAGTTCAAAGACAAGATCTATTAAGTAATGAAGTATCTCGTCTTTCTTATTCTTTAACTAAAGCTAATTTAGGGATGGAAACTTTATCAGATGAGAATAAAACCTTATCTCAAGAGAAGCGAACTTATTTAAACAAGATGGCGATATCTTCGCAACAACTTAATATTCTCCAAAAAGTATGTGCTGACCAAGAGAATCTCTTCGCTCTTTGAGAAATGAACTTAAAGAAGTAACAGAATCATCTATCGCTGAAAGAGATACACTCATTCAAGGTAGAATAGCTTTAAGTGTGAAGGAAATCATCTTAAAGAACAATATTCCAAATTAGAAGAATCTTATTCTTCTCTTGCGAAGAAAAATGCCTTTCTTGTTTCTAAAGAGAAAAATCTTCAGTCTCGACTTAAAGGTTTAGTTGGAGATAAATTTGATGACGCAATGGACCATTGGGAGAATAGTTGTCTATCCTTGATTCAACACCTTATTTCGCAAAAGGAAGGTAGTCATAATAGTTTGACTGCCTTAATTATCTTTTCTTTGTCATATCTCTCTGAATTCCTTATCTTAAAAAATTTTGTATTCTATTTTTCGCAGAGTCTGAGAAGAATCTTCATTCTTCTATTTCTGATTTGGAGGCTAAATATGCTAAAATTCGCAAAGAAATGCATTGCTCGTCTCTACCCTTACTGGTTCTCGCGACCGAGCAGAAAGAAGACTTGATTATCTTGCTTATTTTAAGGATATTCAAGATAGGAATCATCAAAGAGCACTTCTTCGCCAAGTTCATCTCCGGGCTGAAGTCCTTGTAAATGACATTTTATGTCCAACTCTCTTCCTCCTACATCAATTGATCCTCTAGAAGTAGATGATGATGAAGTTCCTCGTCCTGCTGATAGTGATTATGATTACGAAAGCGGTGCAGAGGATTTTCCTGGAAGATGAAGAAGAGGTTCCTTCTAAAGAAGTATCTGCTGGTGTTAATCAGAATGAGAAAGAAATTTCTCCTGAAGAAGTAATTGCTGGCGATAATCAAGATGCTAGTCATGGCGAAGATCAAAGCCGAAATGAAGGAGAAGCTTGCGAGAATATTGGCGAAGAATTTCTGTCATCTCCTGCTACTGACATTAATATTGAAGCTTGAGCTTCTTATCTAGCTTTGTTTCTTGAACTGTCTTATTTTTATCACTTTTGAGAGTTACATTTTTCAATCGACTTTGGAGTCAACTTTTCCTTTTAATATTTTGTTGATAAGAAAGATAATGCTTCTTGTGTATCGATTCCCATACTTGCCTCTCATTATCTTTCTTGCAAAAAATAATCTGTTATGAATGCTTATAATTAATTTGTTTTATCATATGGTCTTATTTTGCCTTCCTAATTAAAGGTCTTATTATGCCATCTCTTGTCATTGCGACAAAATCGCAGGACGTCCTTGCACTTTCATACAAAAACCCATTGATCTTGTCTTAACTTTTTCTTTTGTATTATGGCCTCTTCAGGAATGTTGCGACAATATGACAGGCCTAAATATTCTTGCGAAAATAAAGCCCCATGACATTGCCGTCTTGCGACGAAATCGCAGGACGTCTTCGCACTTTCATGCGAAAACCCATTGATCTCGTCTTATCTTTTCTTTTGTATTGCCTCTTCAGGATTGTTGCACAAATATGACAAGCCTTAATATCCTTGCGAATAAAAAGCCTCATGACATTTGCGTCTTAAGACACTTATCAGCTCCCTAATGGAGGGTGCCGCCCTTATCTCCCCCTGGTTGCCCCTTCAAGGAGGCGTACTTCTACCATACAAGGTTAGCTCCTCCCATCCAGTCTTAACAACAACCAGTTGTTTTCGCAGCCTCTTATCCCTTTTACCTATAGGGCTTATGGTTACGAGACTGCACCCTAAGTGGGGTTTTCTTCAGGCCGAGTGCAGTATAAGCCAAGACTTGTCAAGAATGGCAAGGACGCTTCAAACGCCCCCGCACTCTTGACTCAACCGTGTACCTCGGCGCCTTGATCAGATCTGCACTCCTTGGGAGAGTCCTTATTACCTTAGTCGCCCAACCTAAGTCATATGCTTAAGTTGAGAATCCAAGGTGCCTCTCCCGGATGGGCTTTATTGACCCCAAATCTCCATGACTCAGGTTGGTGGCGGTGTAGCCTTTCCCTGAGCCATGTAACAGGTACCCCCTAATATGACGTACTTTAGGTCTTACATTTGCCTCTTGCGAAATTTTATTCGCGAACTAGGGTGTACGCCATAAAGGTTCGCCCCTTTCTTTTATGTCATTGTTCTTCTGCGAAATTTCGCACATCATGATCTTGTTTTGATATGATAATCTGCAATTATTCTTTCAGAATTCATAACTTCTCAAAGCTTCTTACGGATAATATCTTTTAATACAACCTGTTCCATGGTCTGTCTAATCTATGACCAACATCTCTTTCTGGATCCATTAATCTATAAGCTTGTTCCAACTATTCCTTAATGATGTAAGGTCCATCCCATTTTTTCGCTAATTTTCCACCATTTTCTCGCTGATATATTGGTGTTTCTCGCAGAACTAAATCTCCTGGTTGAAATTCGCGTATTTTGACACGTTTATTATATTCTCGAGCTAATCTTCGCTGATAATTCTCCATATGTTATAAAGCTTTTTCTCTTCTTTCCTCTAATTCATCAAGTTTGTTTAAAATTAAGCCCGCACTAAGATTTTTCTCCCAAGCTTCTCTTTTTGTTGTCGGAATAACAACTTCTGTTGGTAACACCGCTTCAACTCCGTATGTTAAACAAAAAGGTGACATTCCAGTAGCTTCTCTTCTAGTTGTATTATAAGCCCATACTGCATTATGTCCTTCCAATTTCTTCTTTAATATATCTGCAATTATTTTATTTGTTGCTTCTACTTGCCCATTATCTTGTGGATACAAAGGAGTGGACTTTCCACATTTTATCTTGAATGCATTAAGTAACATTTCTATATTCTGCCCCTCAAACTGTTTCCCATTATCAGATACCAACTGTGCAGGAATTCCAAATCTGCAAATGATATTTTCGAATATGAATGTAAAGATATCTTTGTCGCGAATATGTTGTACTGCCTTCACTTCTGTCCATTTTGTGAAATAATCTGTTGCGACTATTAAGTATCTTCTTTGTCCAGTTCCTGGTAAAAATGGCCCCACAATGTCTAAGCCCCATTTTCCAAAGGGCCACACACTGGTTGAAGATGACAATGGTGCTCCTGGTGCATGTATTTTCTTTCCATGCCGCTGACAATCTTCGCAACGTCTTGATATTTGTTTTGCATCTTCATGCATGTATGGCCAGTAATAACCTTGCATTTTTGCTCTATGTGCCAAAGATCTTCCTCCACTATGATTGCCAGCATCTCCACTATGTAACATTTTCAGCACCTTTTCTCCTTCCTCTCGTGTCAAACATCTGAGTGATGGTCCACTAAAGGATTTTCGGTATAGCAACCCATCTCTTAATTCATAATTCGTTGCTCGGCTTTTTAACTTGTGTGTTTCCAATCTATTTCTTGGTGTTTCTCCTTTCGCCAAATATGCATGAAGTTCCATTCTCCAGTCTGCGACATTGTTTATTTGTTCTTCTTTTTCATTATCTATTATCATCACATCCACATCTTCCTCTTCTTTATTTATTGATGGTGACAGAAGTGTTTGTATTTTTATGCATCTCGCAGTTGGATCTGTCATCATGCTTGAGATGAAAGCAAAAGCGTCTGCGAGTCTATTATCCTTTCTTGAAATGTGCCTCCATTTTATTTTGGGATTTTCGCTGATAATTCTTCAACCAGCTTCTTGTATTTCTTCAAGGATGGTTCATTTGTAGTATACTCTCCTTTTATTTGGCGAATAACTAGCTGCGAATCACTAGTGATCCTGGCATTTTCTAGTTTCATTTCTATTGCGAATTTTAAGCATGTATCACAGCTTCATATTCTGTTTCATTATTAGTGGATGCAAATTCCAATCTGAATGAAAAAGCCATCTTTATTCCTTCTGGCGAAATTAAAACAATTCCAACTCCATTTCCTTCTCCATTTGATGATCCATCTACCAATATTTCCCATCTATTTGGTTCTGTTAATAAATCTTTTGGATCTCCATGTTCTTCTTCTACATCCATCATTTCTTCTACTGCTTCATCTTCTTCTAAAGGAAATTCTGCCAAGAAATCCGCAACAACTTGTGATTTTGGTGAAGACAAAACTTCATATTTAATATCAAAGTGGCCTACTTGTGCATTCCATCTCTCCACCCTTCCTGATCTTTTAGAATTCTTCATCACTGATTCAATTGGTACTTTTGTTAATACCTTTATCTTGTGTGCTTGAAAGTATATGCGGAGTTTAAATGATGCATAAACTAATGCTAAGATTAATTTTTCAATCTTTGAGTAATTCTTCTCTGTGGTATTAAAAGTTTTTCTAATGTAATAAACGGGTTTCTCCACTCCTGCGTCTACTCGCAATAACACAGCACTTAATGCATGCGACGTTGTCGCAAGGTAAATCAATAATTCTTCTCCTGGTTTTGCCTTTTGTAAAATAGTTGTATTCATAAGATGTTCTTTGATTCCTTGAAAAGCCTTTTCACATTCATCACTCCATTTAAATTTTGCACCCTTCTTGAGTATATCGAAAAAATATTTGCATTTGTCTGATGATCGCGAAATGAATCTCCCCAGCGAAGCCAGAAACCCATTCAACTTCTGTACATCTTTTATTGTTGTTGGTGTTGGCATGTCACAAATTGCTTGCACTTTTTCTGGATCAACCTGTATTCCTTCCTTTGATACAATGTAGCCTAAAAAAATTCCCGATGCAACTCCAATAGTACACTTCTCAGGATTCAATTTAATGTTATACTACCGCATTTGTTCAAAAATCTCCCTCAAGTCTTGTACATGGTCTTTAGCTTCTTTACTCTTTACTAACATGCCGTCCACATATACTTCTAATGTTTTATGTATCCATTTTGCGAACACCTTCTCTACCATTCTTTGATATGTCGCTCCCGCATTTCGCAAACCAAATGGCATTTTCGTGTAACAATATAAACCTCTAGGGGCAAAGAAAGCAGTATGTTCTTGAACTTCTTCAGCATTTGAGGAATATATGGTAGCAGAAAAATGTCTTTGGGGCAAGCTAAGTTTAAATCAGTGAAATCTATGCAAATCCTGATTCCTTTGTTTTTCTTTGGGACAATGACCATATTCGCTATCCATTCTGGGTATTTAGCTTCTCTTATGATTCCCGCATCAAGCATTTTCTGTAATTCTTCTTCTATTTGGGAATGGTAAGTTGTTGCAATTTTTCTTATTCTCTGTTTAAATGGTCTCACATTTTTGTTAATCTCCAATTTGTGGTATGCAATTGATGGATCTATTCCCGGTATCTCATCCATGCTTCCTGCGAAAACATCTTTATATTCTCGCAACAAGTTAACAGTTCATTCTTCTTATTCCTTATCCATTTTGGTTCCAATTCTCAATATTAGAGGTTCCTCTATAGTCCCAACGTTTATTTCTTTTGTTGGTTCTGCGGCAGTGTAACTGGGTTTAGGTTCTCCCATTAGTGTTGGTTCTTTTATTTTTTTCATAGGCTCTTCTCCTTCTTCCGAAACTTCGCTGGGTATTCCTTTGACTTCTTTTGCCCTTATCATATATACTCTAAATTCTTCTTCTTTCTTTGCTTCCTTTGCCAGTTTTCTGCGAAATTGCTTCTTTTTTGCTTGTCCTTCATAATGCTTTACTTCAATCTGATGACATAATTTCGCATTATCAACATCTCCTCTAATTTCATCTACTCCATTTGGAGTGGGGAATTTAATACATTGATGCAACGTTGATACCACAACTTTTATCGCATGTTGATTATGGTGTTTGAGAGTCGTTGTTGTAAATAGGATTAGTTTCAGACTTGTGAAGGAAATGGAATTTTTAGATTTAATAAAAATATATATACAAAAATATTAACAATGGGCGAGAGGTACTGGGACTAAGGATTTGGCCGAATTCACTACACAGGGTTCATTCATATATTCTTTGACAAATAAAACTCAATAAAATTAACATAGACTCTGATTTTGCCAAGATAGGTTCTCAAAACATCGATTGTAAGTCCTAAGCATGATGTATCAAAACAACTAAGCTAAGCATACATCATCAAATTAAATAACAACCAATTAATTCAAATCATATTTTAATTTTAGATTAATGCAAAAGTCATAAAAAAGAATAAAATAAATTACCCCAAGGATGAAATTCAGCCTCCTCCGTCGTCCCAGTGTTGGGTTTTAGCTCCGCATGATGAAAAAACGCTCAAAATATATTTTTATAGCTCAAATGGTGTTTACAATGGAGAGAAAAGGAGAAAATGGTGTAAAACTGTAATCTGCGACGCACAAAAAGCGTCCCAGAATGAACGATAAAACACAAGTGTTGCTGATGTTTAGACTGCACTGCGACCCACGACTGTGCGTCTTAGACATTGTTGATAAACCACTGTCCTTGCGAGTCTGTTCTTCGTGTTCTTGGTGTTCTTCATCAGCAGCAGCAGCAGAAACAGAGTTTCATTAACTCTTGATTTCTGCTTCTCTGGACCTTCTCTCGACCCCAAACTATCGACACCCCCTCTAGGACTCCCAGGGAACCTATTTAAACCAAAAACACGCGTTGAATCTCCTCCATTAATCCCAAATAATTTTGTTTTACTCGGGATATTTTCTTTCCTTTTTCAAAGAAATACGACATTTTCTTTCCTTTAATTCCTCTTCCGCGCTTCTATTGATGTGGAACACACTCCAAACAAGTTTCTACAGCATCCCAACTCCATCCAAACACGTACAAACATGCTGAATCCCGTGAACAACTCTTCCCTGCACGTATTCCCCTTTTTCCAGCTCGTGGATTGCCTAGCCAATTCAAGCCAATTATGGTCGAACCAAACACCCATACCATCTTTATTATGATATATCACATCTTTCCACAAAGTTTCAGCGATTGAATCGCACAAAATCACGTCCAAATGTCCGATCAAACTTCTGCCAGTTGCATGCATCATTTTTCCCGCCTTTTTCTGATTTCAAATTTTGGAAGAAAGGGACCTCCCCTTTATCCATTCCTGGGGTCCCTTTAGCAATTGGGGCGGACATAGTAATTTTTCTGGGTGTTTTAACAACTCCTCCGGGTGCTTTTAGCGTATTTCTGGGGTGCCTTTAACACTTTATCCTGGGGTGTAAAACACCACTTTTTAAGCCCATTTCGCCGCAAGGGCTTATTTCTCTAAAATTTCCTACAAAGACATAAAATAACACAATAAATACAAAATCGAGCACTAACAATACATACAATTGAGACATATTAGACACATAAATGTATCTATCAACACCCCCAAACTTATTATTTATTAGTCCTCGAGCAAAACTAATATGGAAAATAAAATCCTAACTCACTAGGTGTCCCTAGTGACCGAGTTAATCTCGGGAGGGTTTACCAGAGGTGTACCCACAAAACCAATACTCCAGACCCTAGCTATCTACGCAGAACCTTGGAAGGCACTAAAGAATCTCCTTGGTTGGCATACAATCATTGACTATAGGAGGAAGTACCCTGATGCGAAATTCCAATTGATGTACACGAGTTTGCACTCAAGCATACTAAAATTCATATAAAGTGACAGAGCTCTACTCAGATAGTTGCACTATGGACATCATATTCGGAGTCAAACTAATCATATGGATAGAAAAAGGAGATGGAAATAGAAAAATGTAGATGGTTTTGATGTTAACCAAATGATCGATGTTTCACATAGCTTTCTGAAGGCCACTTCCAGAATGAACCTATCCTAATGGACTGAGATACCGGTCTGACTAATATCAACACAACTGGCATATACAAGGGAACCACTGGTCAATAACTTAAATCTAGATCAACAAACTGGAAAATACAAGGGAACCAACAGTTGACTACACAGAACAATAACCATTTTTTTTAACTTAACGACATGAATAGATCTTTTTGAGTCAAGCGCATGCTTCTTGTCAACAGATTACACGATAGTTCCCACGGGTCCTGCATTCCACGCTTGCTTAGGCGACGGAAACAGGGAGAACACACGCATATTGCTATCCAAGTGTTAATACTTATTCCAATTGGTCTAACTGGTCCGGTCTTTTTTTTTTTTTTTTTTTTAGTAACTCAGTCACTTTAATTCACCCTAGCAGTGGTAACAACTTGAATCGTGTGCCCCACCTAATCACTTAGAGAAACATAGTTTAAAAAGAAAAGAAAAAAATGAAAAGGACTCAATGAGATATGGTGCAACTATCATGTTATTTCTAACACCTGAGCTCTGTGCTTTTATGAATAGACTCTATAGATGTTTCCATCTAATCAGATTGGTTCCTCAACTCCTACAACCAAGATGCTTCCATCCACTTAGATTAGTTAGTGTCATCCTGAATACGCATAAATCTCTAGGCTCTGGAGCGTATTTATTTATTGCAACTAAAAGATTTTCCCATACCCCCAGACTTAAATCTAACATTGTCCTCAATGTTCTAAAGATGAAACTAAAAGCATGAACAAGGAGAAACTGTTACCATTTGAAGCGAAATAGTTAAGGAAAGATATTACCGTGTTGCATGAGCATGGGATACCTCCCAAGAAGTGCTAAGTTCAAAGTCTTCAGCCAGACTTAGGAAAGGATTAGTCAACTCGAACCATAAAGTAACAGTCGAAATAACTGTGGGTCTTCAAAACTAAATAGAGTTGACTAAAGGAAACTGCAATGAACCAAGAAAGTGAACAAGACTAGCATGCCCTTACCTAGTTTCCTGATTAAGAAATTTATATCTAATTGTGGTTCAGGTTCAGGTTCTATGAAAGGGTCTAAATAGAAAATTTTCATTGGCTGCGTTTCTTCATAGGTGGGATCCGAATCATTAGGTCTTAGAGTCTGGAAAAACTCAAATATGATCTTAGAAACGCACAATAATAACCTAAATAACTGAGGATCCTCTAAGTCAATAAGATTTGACTTACATAATTGACCACAATGAGAGTAGTGGTCATTCTTAAGCAAATGTGTCGATTCTAATTTCCTAAAGCATTTAGATTTAGTCTCACAACTTAATATTCGACACATTTGGAATATAAACGTTCCCACAGTTGGAAGAAAACTATTTGGTGGGAAAACAAAGTCAATTTGGGTATCATAGCCTGGGAAAACCACATCAACCAGAGGATGGGTTTCTAACGACTGAACTTCTTCCTGGACATCATTAGGTTCGGGAAAACGAGTATGAAGGTAATCTTGTAAAATTGTCGAGGCAGAGATATCAAGTCCTAAGTGAAGGGACTTTCTGAGAGTTAAAGGTAATGCACTAGGAAGGTGATAATCACCCCCAAACTTAGAGTTTTCAGTGTCTCTAGATAGACTAGTTACAATCTCCCTAATTTCTAGATCATTGGAATCCTGAAAATAGTCAATTGCTCCTTCGAGGTTATACTCAAGCGACGCATCCTCACTCATATTTAATAGCTCTACGAGTTCATTTTCTTCGTCTAAGACCATTGTTTCTAAATCGCTAGACTCTAAAACAGTATTCTCAAAATAAACTCGTTCCTCTAAACCATTATCGACTTCGTAATCAAAAGGAAATACTACATCATCTAAAGAGGTGGTATCTCTAATCAAATCCTCGTCCTTTTGAATAGGTGAATAATCATTAAAATTATCGGGATTTGAACCAGAAATAACATTATCATCATAAAGTTCATTTAGACTAACAAATTCCTGATCACTACGCCTACAAATTTCAAATTCTTCATCAACACTATCCACATCATAATAACATGAAAAAGATCGAACCTCATCAAAACAAGTAGTGCTACCAATTCTAACCTTTTTTATGTAAATAAATATCTTCATTCTCAAGGGTATTATTGGATACACTATATTGGAAATTCAAGTAATTTCGAGCAATTCTTTCGTTCGTCTCAGCTATCCGCTTGAGGTGGTCTTCTAAAAAAGGTTCACTCATTATTGTAGTTCTTTCTTCTATAATTATACTATTCATGTCAGCTAACTTACGCGTCGACTCAGCTAACTTCCTGAGGGACTCTTCTAAAGGAGGAATAGGAATAGAGGGATCATAAAAAGGACTACTTTTCAATAATTTGATTGTATCCACTAGAGACGAAGAACTAGTACTATAATCTTCTTGCTCGTAAGACTGATGCATGTGTGGATAGTAATTGGGCTCACCAGGGTATGACCCATATCCTTCCAAAGGATGGCGTTCCCAACACCTATTCCCAACATGGTCATAAAAAGGATGATGTCCATATTCAAATTCAGGTCGATAATCATTGTATTGGCTTCTATCATACCAGTTCGACATTCTTAATTGCAAGGGAATTCTACACAATCACAAACAAGGCTGACTCGACCAAATCAAACCTATAAAATCTAGCAAACAACAAGCATGATGACTCCGCTTAGATTGTTTCTAGACCAGCTTCTAATCCTTCGAAAGGGAATTCGTTACAATTTAAGCAAACCCCTCTGGAATCAATCCGAGTCAAAGTAAGTTGAATTGAGGCGAGGGAAGCTCAGTGGAGCTTTGATACCCAAGGCCTCACCGCTATCACAAGGCGGCGCAGTCACGCATTCAACTCACAGAAACCATCAAGAACTTTGAAGTATGCTTAAAAGAGTAACCAATATTTTTCGAAATATTTTCCTACCAAGCTCGTTACCCTATCGGTCTCGTTCTAATCAAATTTTAAGCTTGGGTTCGCGTTAGGTTTCGTTTTCCTAAGGCGGGCAAGAAGGGAACGAGGATGAAATCCGAACCCTTATCTTATATGGCCAGTTCTTGCCCTTTACTAGGAATTTAAAAACAGTCCAAATTCGTCCTCAATCAATGAATCACCTTAAGGAATACAGTAACTCGCTTACAGGAGATTCGCGAGTGTTTGGATGGACTTAGCTCCCGTACCAGACTGGGATGAACCGTTGAAGTCGACTCGGGCCACGACTCCTATGTCATGTACGAACCTGAGGGGCCGAGACGATATTGTAATCGTCGTCCTTCCCTGCAAACAGTTTATATTTAATTTTTTTTTATATATAACCCTTCCGTAGGGTTTAAAATTAAAATAAATTGTCCAAAGTCCAGTCCAATGAAAAGAAATACAAATAATAATAATAATAATAATTACAGAAATTTTTTTTGGAAAGTCTCTTAAAAAATAAAATAATTCTCTCTCCTTTTTTGTTTTTTTTCCTCTCTTTTTTTCTTTATTTTTTTGCTTTGTCTTTTTTCCTTCTCTTTTAGCTTTAAGCTTTGATTCCAAGGTATTTAGTATCCAACTTCAAACTTGTAATACAAAGACACAACCAAAGAGACGTAAAAAGAACAAATGGAATAATAATAAAAACCTAAAAATTCTACCTAAGCACAAATCCGCGTCGGCGGCGCCAAAATGATTATGGCGTTTGAGAGTCGTTGTAGTAAATAGGATTCGTTTCAGACTTGTGAAGGAAATGGAATTTTTAGATTTAATAAAAATATATATACAAAAATATTAACAATGGGCGAGAGGTACTGGGACTAAGGATTTGGCCGAATTCACTATACAGGGTTCATTCATATATTCTTTGACAAATAAAACTCAATAAAATTAACATAGACTCTGATTTTGCCAAGATAGATTCTCAAAACATCGATTGTAAGTCCTAAGCATGATGTATCAAAACAACTAAGCTAAGCATACATCATCAAATTAAATAACAACCAATTAATTCAAATCATATTTCAATTTTAGATTAATGCAAAATTCATAAAAAAGAATAAAATAAATTACCCCAAGGATGAAATTCTGCCTCCTCCGTCGTCCCAGTGTTTGGTTTTAGCTCCTCATGATGAAAACACGCTCAAAATATATTTTTATAGCTCAAATGGTGTTTACAATGAAGAGAAAAGGAGAAAATGGTGTAAAACTGTAATCTGCGACGCACAAAAAGCGTCCGAGAATGAACGATAAAACACAAGTGATGCTGATGTTTAGACTGCACTGCGACCCACGGATGTGAGTCTTAGACACTGTTGATAAACCACTGTCCTTGCGAGTCTGTTCTTCGTGTTCTTCATCAGCAGCAGCAGTAGAAACAGAGTTTCATCGACTCTTGATTTCTGCTTCTCTGGACCTTCTCTCGACCCCAAACTCTCGACACCCCCTCTAGGACTCCCAGGGAACCTATTTAAACCAAAAACGCGCGTTGAATCTCCTCCATTAATCCCAAATAATCTTGTTTTACTCGGGATATTTTCTTTCCTTTTTCAAAGAAATACGGGATTTTCTTTCCTTTAATTCCTCTTCCGCGCTTCTATTGATGTGGAACACACTCCAAACAAGTTTCTACAGCATCCCAACTCCATCCAAACACGTACAAACACGCTGAATCCCGTGAACAACTCTTCCCTGCACGTATTCCCCTTTTTCCAGCTCGTGGATTGCCTAGCCAATTCAAGCCAATTATGGTCGAACCAAACACCCATACCATCTTTATTATGATATATCACATCTTTCAACAAAGTTTCAGCGATTGAATCGCACAAAATCACGTCCAAATGTCCGATCAAACTTCTGCCAGTTGCATGCATCATTTTTCCCGCCTTTTTCTGATTTCAAATTTTGGAAAAAAGGGACCTCCCCTTTATCCATTCCTAGGGTCCCTTTAGCAATTGGGGCGGAAATAGTAATTTTTCTGGGTGTTTTTAACAACTCCTCCGAGTGCTTTTAGCGTATTTCTGGGGTGCCTTTAACACTTTATCCTGGGGTATAAAACACCACTTTTTAAGCCCATTTCGCCGCAAGGGCTTATTTCTCTAAAATTTCCTACAAAGACATAAAATAACACAATAAATACAAAATCGAGCACTAACAATACATACAATTGAGACATATTAGACACATAAATGTGTCTATCACATGTATCCATGATCTTCCTAGAAACATATTATATGGTGATTCTATATCCACTACGCACAATCTTACATGTGTTTCGATTTCTCCAAGTGGAATTCGTACCACTATCTCTCCTTTAGGTTTTGTTGTGGATTTTCCGAAGCCGTGAACAAAGTATGTTGAACTGGACATTTCTTCATCTTTAAATCCCATTCCCCGGAATGCGTGATAAAATATTATATCAACTGAACTTCCTGTATCGATTAAAGTTATGTTCAACATCCATTCTCCTGTGGATTTTATTGTTGTCTCCTTCTCTTTTCGTGTAATAGGCACTGTGATGACCAATGGAGACGTGTGGTTCAAATTTTCCTTTGGTATTTCTTCCGCCATGAATGCAATTTTTTGCTTTTCCCAATCTTTCAAGGGTGATGTTTTTTCTACCGCCATAACTTTCCTTCCTTCAAAATTTCGTTTATGTATTCTTCCTTTGATGTTTTCATGGAATTCATTAATCATCGTTTTTATTATTATATTTCACTCCAATATTTTGCCATTTTCATTAATTCTATTCATCTTTCTTCTAACTGATTCACTGATTTATTTAATCACTTTCTTGACTTGAATATTCTCAATCAACAATCTTCAACTTTCGATCTTCAATCCCTGTTTCTAGCGCCATTATGTAGTTGCAGGAAATCCTACACTACACCACTCATATGATTTCATGGATGATCAGCTCATTTTTAGGTTTTCACTCTTAATTTTATTGATTAATTTTTGAATGTTCTTACAAGAAAGATAAAGAAGTCAAGAATAAAATCTGCTCTGAACTTTCTCTCTCCTATTTACTTGTTTCTTACTCAAAAAAGATCTCCCCTTTCTCTTTACAACTCGAATGACTATTTATAGGGAAATACATAGTGGATGATAGCTAATATGTCCTTTATTTTCGGATATGGTTTGCAACATTCTCACAACCTTACAAATGTTAATTTCGCAAGCTCTCTAATTTTCGCAGGACCATCACATCTTTCTCATGATCCTAGCTGACGTCATTTGTTATATTCTTCCTGAAATTGCTCTGCGACGCTATTGTGTTGTGATATTGATAATTTCGCTAAGACATTATTGTTGCGAGATTCTGATCCTACACGTATATTGATAACATCAAGTTTTATGATAAATTTTTACATCAAAAATGATTCTTTCCTAGAATTTGAAAGAAAAAGAGACTCAACCGTGAACACCATTCATTTAATGAGCTTAGGACTCATACTTGTGCTAATTAATCACAAGGTTGAAATCTCACTCACACAAAAAATCCTGGTTGAGTGATACATGGTCAGGTGTACTTATTGGTATTTGATTTCTAATTAGTGGAGCTATTTTCTTATCGTCCATAGCTAAACTATTGTCTACAGACAACACTGCCTAAGTATTGTTTGTGTCTCAAGAATCTCTTCGTTTTTCTTATTGTTTTAGTTTCGAAGAAGTTTTTGTTGCAACTAAGTTGCCCGCTACTCTTGTGCTCTCAATTGTTTCTCTGTGGAGATATAAAATTTATTGAGCCAAAAAATTGTGAAATAAAATCTTCACGTAGCAAAATTATACCGTTGAGTCTTAAGGTACATTTTTTTTATTTTTTTATTTTTTTTTGGGGGGGGGGGGTTCGGATTGTTTCTGTACGGGTACCCATGACTTACTTGTTACGAACTGTCATTAGAAACCCTAAAATTCACCTTTCCTAAGAAACCATTTAAATACCAAACCTATTGAGTCACGTACGCATACTCCGGGTTTTTGCCGTTTTGTCAAGAATGTCATCACCTTCTCGCACTGGTGGTTTTGCAAGAGGTTTTCTTGATAAAGGTATTGGTTTCGAGTCCAAGGGGATGAAGAAAAGAACCCTAGTAGAATATGATGATCAAAATCCTAATGCCTTATGCTACTATGCATATACTCATCAGGATGTTAAGAATGAGGATATGGTTTCTGCTGAAGTGGTTCATGATTTTCTTAAATACTTTGAGGAAACAAAACTGCAACTCGTTGATACTATAAACGGTCTTGATGTGTTAAGATTTGAGTTGAAAAAGGTTAGATCAGACCTTGTTCTCATGAATACGCATGTTAAATATCTTCTCAATGAGGATATCTTCTCTGAAGAAGCAGTGGACGATGTCAATCACAAGCTCAAAAGACTCAAGACTCGTGGGGGTTCCGGAAGTGATCCTTGATTTCTGTTCATGGTCGGTTTTGTTGGTTTATGAGTCTTTTGATTTTTTCTTGTTGTCTTTATTTTGTCTAGGAAACTTCTAATGAGAATTTATTCTTGTGTTTTAAGAAGGATAACTAGGGTTTGGAATAAAAATTATTGTGAGTACACATAGCTTTTGCCAACGATTTTCATCTTGCAATGTTTTTAGATTTATTTATTTATTTAAATTTTAGAGTTTATTTGGAAGATGATTTTGCAGCATTAATCTTTATGGTTTTATATATTGCAACTTGTTATGGGATATGTGTGTTTGCGTCCGTGAACTATGATTGTCCCATATATGTCAAAAGTTAATCCTATTATGTCATTATGCAAATATTGATGAAGATAGGATGAACTTTTGATTGCAAAGATTAAGTCTATAATATGTATGTATTTATGCAAATGTTGATGAAAAATAGAATGAATCTTTGAATACTCCACAGTATTGGTCTTTCCCTGATCCACTTCTATTTAATAATATTGTTCGTCTCCATAAGTTCTCTATGTTGAGCATTTCCGATTAAATTAATCATGGGGTATCTTGGTTAATTTAATTGAGTATTTTGGATACAAATTCATGTCTTATGCGTTTTGTTAATGTCCAAATAAATCCTTCTTTTCTTGTGAAAGTAAGATCGCTCTTGTTGTTCTTTCAGGAATGACGTTTTATGGGGGAGAGTTCTTAATTGAACTTGTTCTTAATTGCCACATTTTTGTGGGGAGTGCGGCTGTGAAATATTGTAGGAGGTTTCTTGTATCTTTATAAACTCCTTGATGAATGCATCTAGTTTCGACTATATGATTGCATCCAAACAAAGTTGATATGTTCTCTTTTAGTTAAGAAGTATCTCTATGAGAATTTCATTATGATCCCACTAGTTTTCGTTTGCCAATTTATATTGACAAAAAGGGGGATAATTAATGTGTAGTTCACACTACAAATACATAGGATTTAGAGATTATTATGTAAGGGGGAGTGGTTTTCATGTGAGATAAAGTATTGACTAGGGGGAGTGATACATATCACCATAGTATTGTTGTCAAAGTTGCAATACAATTGGACTTTGATGCTGTGTGATAATACTATGACACTGTATAACAATGATTGAGAGATATTGTTTCCTCATTGTTGTAGCTACGGATCTTCAACAGCTATGATGCTGAGTTGAATACATTCAGAAAAACTGGAGTACTTGGAAGGGACGAAGATTTCGAGTAATGTTGAAGAACCAAGGAGATCAAGCATTTGGATTGAGAGCTACAAAGATTATTTATTTTGTAATCCATGTGTATTGATAGTTTTGTCACTAAAATTGACAAAGGGGGAGATTGTTAGAGCACTGCTCGGTCGAATTCGCAACCGTTGCTATCTCAAGCTTGTTGTCAAGTTTAGTTGCCCAAACTATAAGTCTTGATTTCTAGTCTACTTATAGCTAAGTCTCGGATTAGGATAGAAAGTGTAGTTGATCATTAGATTTCACGACATTCATCGATTAAAGACGAAGAACTACTAAGGGGAGCTTGTGGAACCTCATCAACAAAAGATATGTGGAGTCTTTAACTTATCTATCACTCAAAAGTATATCTACTCTATCTCCTGTTTCAGACAAAAGTCGTATAGCTATATAGACTTCAATTATACACATTTGATATTTCGAGATGAGTTTATCTCTCTTACATATTTCTCGAAATATGTGTTGGTAAGCTTTCACTTTAACCATGTTCATCTTATATTCTTGACGAAAGTCAAAAGATGGTCATGTGAAAATCACCTTGTAACATATTACATGATTTGTGTGAGACAGTCATTTGATGTACACTCAGAATGTTTCGCATTGATCATTCGATCACTTGAAAATTGCTTTGAAGATAATAATTTGTGTGAGACAGCTATTGTCGTCTTTTAAGAATGTTTCAATGATTGAAATGGGAGTTTAGAACACTTAACCATAATTAGATTATAAACACAGTATGCGTACTTTCATATCTGTTGATCCAAGACCGGAATGTAGTATGCATACTCGTATGCGTACTGAAGAGGTCAGGTGAAGTCCGAGAGCTAGAGTATGCGTACATGTACGCATACTGGCGAAGTCAGTTGAAGTCCCGGTACTCTAGTATGCGTACCTGTACGTGTACTGGATTCAATTGAAGCTTGGAAGTGTACGACAGTATGCGTACCCGTTTTCATACTGGCGAATACAGTCCAAGTCCGGCTACTTAGGTATGCGTACCCGTTGTGCATACTTGAGTAGGTTATGTTCTAAAATCGGTTTGTTCATGAACTAATACATTTATATAATAAGGAATGCAATCTTTGGCAAACCGTGCTATAATGTTCATGAATGGACTCGAGTGAATCAAAATCGATTTTGCTTCAATTGTATCTTGTATACTTCTATGAGAATATAAACAATTGAACAACTCTAGAACTAGTTTCATTTGAGTCATTTGAACTAGTTATGGTTAAGATGAATAAGGTTGATATGAAAGTGTTCATATGGATAACTTCGGTTAATTGTTGTTGAGCCAACAAAGGTGTACACGTTTAGGTACGGTTACTCATATCTAAATGAAGTCACTTTTCATTTATGTGTAACAAGCTAAGTTCGATCTAATGGTTGAAAGATATTAGCTTGAGTCTAATCAGGTTTTCATATAACGGTGAATATTGAATGCTTTGTTACCAAGTTAACATTGATTGAAAACCCTGATTTGAAGACTATATAAAGGAGAACTCTAGCAACTGGGAAACCTAATCCCTATACCTCCTGTGTGATACTAGTTGTGACTAGAGTTGATTCTCCTTTAACCTTAGTTTTTTCTGAAACCATGTAGGTTAACTACTTAAAGACTTCATTGGGATTGTGAAGCCATACCCAACTATTTTCTATGTAGTTGTGTGTTCTGATCTTGTTGTTTTCTATCTTGATTGAGTACTATCTTCTCTAAGATTTGCTCGAGATTTAATCTCCGATAGGAAAGATAAAAAGTAGTCACAAACATCTTCGTCCCATCGTTTCTGATTGCACAATATCTTGTTTCGCAACCATATGATTAAGATTATTGTGAGGTGATTGATATTTCTAGGCTGTTCTTCGGGAATATAAGTCTGGTATATCAATTGGTTCATGTTCACCTTGATTTATCAAAAGACGGAACAAAAGTCATAGGTATATCTGCGGGAGATGGATTTATCTATTCAATAGACTTTTCTGTGTGAGACATATTGGTTTATCAAGTCTTCGACTTTGGGTCGTAGCAACTCTTAGTTGCGGGTGAGATCTGCTAAGGGAATCAAGTGCGCAGAATCAGGCGTGGTTCTAGAGGCATAAGGAACGCGACTGTACCTTGATCAGTGTGAGATTGGTTAGGGGTCAATTACATTCTAGTCCAAAGTTAACTTGGAGTAGGCTAATGTATGTAGCGGCTTAATACTGTGTGGTGTTCAAATCTGGACTAGGTCCCTGGATTTTTCTGCATTTGCGGTTTTCTCGTTAACAAAATTTTTGGTGTCTGTGTTATTTCTTTTCCGCATTATATTTTCTATATAATTGAAATATCACAGGTTGTGCGTAACTTCAATAAATTGTGAATCCAACCTTTTGGTTGTTGATTAAATTGATTGACACTTAGATATTGGTTTTTGATACCGTCCAAGTTATTTCTTATATTCAATCGGGCTCGCAAATTCCTATTTGTTTGATTGCAGATTGAATTGAGAAATTGAGATATAACTCTTTGATATAATTTTCTTAAGATCGAGTTTGATTGTCTAGTTTATTCTCTTGAAAGTATATTGGAGTTAGTCCATACAGATTGCTAAGCGAAATATTGGGTGTGGTTGTTAGACCCCCGCTTTTTCACTCTTTGTTTAGTTTACAATCTAGGTAAATAAAATTAAACTGTTTGTTAAGCTTGCTTTTACAATAGGTAATTGTCTCAAAAACTTCTCCTCGGAAAATTTGTCTCACAAATCTCCCTCTTTAGGTGTGTCTGTATCACAATGCACACAATCTAGATGTCTTTAGCTATGAGATAAACATCTTTATTTATATCTTTGGTTAGGTTCCCAAACCTTGTAGGAATCTATTTCCTTTTCTAATAATAATTTCCTATCTAGGAATAATTTATTTTCTAAGCATATTTCCTTATCTAGGAATATTACCTAAAATCAGTATTCCTTTCTTAAATAACAATTTTATCCTCAATCCGTCTTGAGGATTACTAGTTCCTAAAAGAAAAATGATACACCTGTACCAAGAGAAGAAACACTTTATACTCTGAGGAATGTCATCCATGTGAATAGATGCTAGCTTAGGAAGAAGACAACTGAATCCAATCAACACTGTTTGACGGGAAATAAAATTCAGAATTACATACTGTTAGCAAGCAGTTCGAAATTATTTTATATTCAGCATTCAAGATGAAATTGGTTTTTCGAGATTTAATTAGAAAAGCTTTATAGGAATGAAATAAGAGAAATGCACTACTATGAGAAGCAGACTATGGAGTATTATGTCATTTGCAATTTGGTAGGCTACATGGTTGGAAAGAAAAAAAAATTGCAGGGAAATATTATTCGCTAGTTCTGTAATATTCCTTTTTCCGATAAACTTTTCTTTTCTTAATCATTATGTTGTTAATAAATATGTAATTTATCCAACCGAAAATTTTACATTTATAGAAGTTGATCGGAGGTATAGATATTGTCCCAGATAAACAACGTAGTGGATAAATTTATTGTGTTAATAAATTACTCATAAAAATTATTTTCCTAGACTCTCTAAATTTATTAATCCTGCAATATCATTATTAATTATTAGTTAGCTATGAAAATTATGAAGCAAATATTATTTCTATAACTTCGTCGCACATCCAAACACTTCAATCCTAAATCCTAAAGCAAATATTATGAGGAACTTTTTTAAGTATTCGTTGGCGGCGAAATCTCGTTGGGTTGTAAAATCATACTCCATTCGATTTTGATTTCACACTAATTTTACAAGTATGACTTAGTTTAAACTATGTATTTAGTAGAAGAAGAAATGGAGTTCGGAGAATTATCTATATTGTTGCCATTTGCAACGTTAGGAAGGACGGGAACAATCGGGTGTTTTGGTGATCAGTCGTATAAAAGGGTTTCGGAAATAATCTTTTTGATAGACAGTGAGTTTTTTGGTGATGTGACGACTGGCGAGGACACTTTCAAATTTGTGGTTACTGCCAACTTCGATTATCAAATTGTCTTTCTATATGTATTGGTTTTGCCATTTTCCTTTTTCCATAAAAAATTTCTTCAAAAAGAAAGTACAACCAAAGATTTTAGCCAAAAAAAAATAAAAATAAAAAAATTATGCCTTCAATTTGGCCTCCCCAATCTTCTGAATCAATCTCTTCGTCTCATTTTGCATCTCATGATAGCATTAATCATCCTAGTCTGCATCCATTGCATGCATCATCTGCATCTCCCAAAGGTCTCTGCATTTAAACTCTCTGTCCCGGATTTAAACTCTCTGTCCCGGATTTCCCCTCTTCTTCTTCCTCTAAAGGTCTCTGTATCTTGGCTTCGGATACGGATGATTTACTTCAAATTGATCAATACGGCTCAAATCTCAAGGGGCAGACACAGGTAGCAGATAACTATTTACCAGTTCCTTTCAATTTGGAGTCCCCATCTAAGCAAAAGGTTGAAATTCAGGTAACCCTAATCTCTACCATTATCCTTGTTAAATTTTTTATAATTGATGCTTAACTTAGATTGATTAGAACTCTTTGTGTTTCTCTTTGAACCCATCTTAACTAGAATTCTATTTCCCCTATTTAGCTTGTTAAATTTCTCTGTGTATTAGTAGCAACAATGAAAATTATTGCTTGGAATGTTGAGGGTTGTGGTAACCCTTTCACTCAAAACCATCTGAATCAGTTGATTAATGTAGATAAGCCTGAAATTTTGTTTCATTCTGAAACAAAATCTCAGAAAAAGATTAGTTAAGGACCTCCTTAAATATTATCCCAATACACATATTGTAGATCTTATAGGACTAGCAGGAGGCCTTTCTCTAGCATGGGTTGATGGATTATCCTTTTAAATTGTTCACTGTAACATTAATATGATCAATATCCTTGTTCAAACTAATTTTGAATCTCAGAAATGGTTACTAACTTGCTTTTATGGTAGCCCTTATCCTGCTAATAGAAATTTAGCTTGGGACTTTCTTACTGAGATCTCTGAACAAGTAGATAAACAATCAATGCCTTGGATTCTCTTAGAGGACCTTAACATGTTTTTATGTCAAGAGAACAAAATTGGGGGATTACCCTTCATATATAATTGTGATTACTATCACAATATCCTTAGTAAAGCAGGTATTTTAGATTTAGGTTTCAAAGGTTATGATTACACCTGGAATAATCATAGAGAGGATGTTGTTAATATCCAAGAGAGACTACATAGAGCAGTAGCTAATGTAGAATGGAGTTATTAATTCCCTAATGCTGAGCTCACACACTTAGTGGGAGCTGGATCTGATCACTGCCCTATAACTCTGAACTTAGATACTAATTTCATCAAACTAGAATATACATTCAAATTCTATGACTCATGGCAAAAGTAAAGCTCTTGTGTGCATACTATTAAAGAGTCCTGGAATCATGTTATCAGAGATAACCCTACTAATTCCCTAATTTTGAACCTTGAAACTCTGCAAATTAACCTAAACTTTTGGAAGAAAAACATCTTTGGTCTACCCTCTAAACAAATCAAAAATACCTTTATCCAAATAGATGCCTTGAATAAATCTAGCCATGTTTACAAAAAGGAAGATAAGATAAAGGAGAAACTTTCTCAATTAGAAAAACTCTATGATATCCAAGAAGCAATAGAAAAACAACAATCTAGGGACAATTTAGTATAATTAGGAGAAAAAGATACTAAATTATTTCATATTCAACCTTGAAAAGAAGGAAGTGGAACAATATAGAATGCCTAAGAAGGAGTAATAATGAAATAACTTTCAAAATATCTGAAATTCAAGAAACTCTTTCTAACTGTTTTTTAAATCTTTTCTCTGCTCCTTCTCCTCCTCCATCCCTTACTCCCCTTTTATTTCAAAATATTCATCCTTGCCTTTCTTTAGAAGAAAATGTCGTTCTTAACTCTATTCCTTCACCTGAGGAAATTTGGTTAGTTATTAGAAAACTAAAACCAAATAAATCTCCGGGACCAGATGGTTTCCCAGCTAGTTTCTTCAAACTAAACCGGGAAACAGTATGAGAACAAGTGGTCTCTGCTATCCAGCAGTTCTTTGAATCAGGTGTGCTTCACCCTGAATTCAACAAAACCTTTCTTTTTGTTATTCCTAAAAGTAGGCATCCCAAAGAACCTAGTGGTTTTATACCCATAGGTCTTTGCAATACCATATATAAAATAATATCTAAACTCCTAGCTAATATGATGAAACCTTTACTAAACACAATAATCTCCCCTTTCCAGACAACCTTTCTTTCTAAAAGGCAAATCTCTGACAATATTGTTATTGCTCAAGAGCTAATTCACTCATTTAAGAAAAAGAAAGTGAAACATGCTGGAATGGGAATTAAAATTGACATTGTTAGAGCATAGCTCGGTCAACCTTGCATGCGTTGCTATCTCAAGCATGTTTGTCAATGTTAGTGACCAAAACTATGAGTCTTGATTTCTAGCCTACATAGCTAAGTCTCGGACTAGGATAGGAAAAGTGTAGTTAAGCTCAAGGACTTCATGGCGATTCATTATACAACGACGAAGATCTATATAAGGAACCGTGGAACTTCATCAACAAAAAGGTATGTGGAGACTTGAACTTATCTATCACTCAAAAGTCTATCTATTCTATCTCCTACTTCTTACGAGACAAAAGTCGTATGCTATGTAGACTAGATCATAAACACTTGACATTTCGAGCTGAGCATACATTGCTTGTCTTTTATCTCGAAATCGTGTGTTGGTAAAGCGTTTCGCTTTAATCAGGTTTATCTTCACCTAGTGAAGAAAGTCATGAAAGTTTCAATCACTTTGAGAATTGCTCTGACGTGAATCGGTCTGTGAATAACGGATATATAGCGTCCTCTGAGAATGTCTCAATGATTGAAATGAGAGTTTAGATTACATAACCATGTATTACTTGAACCGAAGTTTTCGAACTTTGTTGATCAAGAGAAATCCGGAGGATTGTGGAATTGGCTTGCCAAGTCCGCGAAACCAGTCTGCAGACTCAGTCCGCGAACTTCTGCTGGATTTTCCAAAACTCGTTTGTGTGCTTAGTCCGCGAACTCAGTCCGCGAACTGGCGGAAGTTATCGAACCGAGAACTCCTGTTGAGTTTGGAAAACTCAACCGATTAACTTAAGTCCGCGAACTTGTTTGTGAACTTAAGAGGTTATGATCTAAAGATGTGCTCTGAACAAGAAACATTAAATTACTAAGGAATGCTTTATGCAAACCGTGGCTATAATGCTCATGAGCCGATTCAATCGAATCGAATCATCTTTATTTCAATTGTGTCTTGTGTAGTTACATAAGATCTCATAGCAATTGAACTATCTAACTAGTTCATTTAAGTTAATTGAACTAGTTATGGTGAAGAAGAACAAGGTTAATATGAAATGATCATATGGTTGAATTTTTGGGTTACTATGTTGAACCAACATGAACGTACACGTTTGGGCATGGTTTTCACGAACCCAGTAAACGTTTACCCAAGTGTGTGTGACAAGCTAAGTTTTCGATCTAACGGTTGATAAATATTAGCTTGAATCTAAATCAGGTTTTCATCTAACGGTGAATAAGGATTGCTTTGTACCTAAGGCAAAACCCTGATTTGAAGGCTATATAAAGGAGACATCTAGCATTGAGCAAACCTAATCCCCACACGTTTGTGTGCTACTAGTGTGCTCGCTGGAGTCGATCTTCATTAACCTTTGATTTTCTTCTCTAAAATCAGGTTAACGACTTAAAGACTTCATTGGGATTGTGAATCCAGACCGATACTACTTTATCGTAGTTGTGTGATCTGATCTTGCATCTTCTATGTACGAGTACAATCGATTAATTGGCTTGAGATCGTGAGAGTTCTCCGATAGGCAAGATAAAGAAGTCACAAACATCTTCGTCTCACTGTTTGTGATTCCTCGACAATCCGCTTGTGTAGTCAGGAAGGATTGTATAGAGGTGATTGATTAATCTAGGTTGTTCTTCGGGAATATAAGACCGGATTATCAATTGGTTCCTGTTCACCTTGATTTTATATCTTAAGACAGAACAAAACCTAGGGTTTATCTGTGGGAGACATATTTATCCTTTCATAGACTTTTTTGTGTGAGACAAATCTGTTTATTATCAAGTCTGTGATTTTGGGTTACAACAACTCTTGGTTGTGGGTGAGATCAGCTAAGGGAATCAAGTGCGCAGTATCCTGCTGGGATCATAGGCGTAGGAGTACAACTGTACCTTGTATCAGTGGTATATTGATAGGGGTTCAACTATAGTCCAGTACGAAGTTAGCTTGGAGTAGGCTAGTGTCTGTAGCGGATTAATACAGTGTTTATTCAATCTGGACTAGGTCCCGGGGTTTTTCTGCATTTGCGGTTTCCTCGTTAACAAAATTTCTGGTGTCTGTGTTATTTATTTTACGCATTATATTTTATATAATTTAAATAATACATGTTGTCCGTTTGTGATCATGAATTGGAAATCCAACCTTTTGTTGTTGATTGATATTGATTGATCCTTGGACATTGGTCTTTGACACCGTCCAAGTTATCTCTCTTTGATAAAGACTCGCAGGTTTCTATTTGCTTCAGTAAAGATCAAATCAAGAGATTGAGATAATAACTCCTTGAGATACTTTTTATATAGATTGAGTTTGACTGTCTAGTTGATTCTCTAGCAAAGTATTTCGAAGTTAGTCCATACAGATTGCTAAGCGAAATATTGGGTGGTGTTGTTAGACCCCCGCTTTTTCAATTGGTATCAAAGCAGGAAAACACGGTAAACCTAATAAGTTTGTGTTTGATCGTTCATTATAAATTTCCCTATGGGAAATTTATTTGGAAAACTTGCTCCTGGCATCTGTAATGCACGCCAGAATTCCTTAAAGATTGTTCAGAGATTATTATGGTTAAAACCCCTGGGTACTCATGATAATCTCACTTCATCTAAAAGGGGAGATTTAGATGTTAAGAAGCAATCAGAAGGAAAAAATAAAAAGAAGGAAAGATCGGAAAAACGTTCTGTACGCTCAAGAACATGGAACCTCACCAGGTTAACTCTTGATCTCTATGAGGAATACTATCGTAATGGATCAATTTATAAAGATATGGTCAATGCGTTCGAAGGCGTTTTTAAATTCTTAGAAAAACTTAAAACTGTTAAGTCTAAGAATCATTCCGGAAGGGGTTTTGGTTGTGTTAATTCTGATAATACTGTACAACCCAGAAATCGGAAGAATCCTTCTTATAGCCAGAATAAACGAAGGATAGAAAACTCTAACTGCCCTGACTATCATCATTACTTTGATTATACTACAGGGACTGCTCACACATATCTACCAGATGACCCGCATGAGAGTCTCTCTGCGTATCATGCCTCTTGGTAACAAGACTGGCCTTCCCCATTTGTACATATCTTGAAGTGGGGCAAGAAATGGTTTGAGTTGTGTACATTTGTGTTGTTGTTTGGTTAGCTTTCTATCGATTCTGGTATCTTTCATGTATGTTAGTTGCATATCTTGAATATGGAAAGGGATAAGAAAATCTCATATATCATGTGTGAGTCATGGTTCGTGAACAGCCCAATCCCATGAATGAGGGATATATTTGTATATGGTCCGCGAACCTTCTCCCTCCTCAACTTCCGTCCGCATACGTGAACTAGGGTTTGTGCTTCTCCACCATTAAAGCTTCTTTGAAGAATTCAAAGGAAGGGTGTGTGAGGTTCTCTTCAAGTAAGTAAACTCCTCTTGTGTATCTCTTTATGATGATTTCTATAAGCATGAAAAGGAGCTCTAAAAGTTCAAAATCCCCGTGCTTGAATTCTCCGTGTGATCAAAATTCTCTTAGAATTAGGTTTGTTGTTTTTTGTCTATCAAAGAAAAGGTTAATATCGACAATTCTACTCTTCATAAGGTTTGGAGTTGAACGACCACGAACCTGTTTATAGGTTTCGAACCCTAAATTCCTTTTTCCTCCTTGATATCCTTTATATCTCGAGACTGCTTACGAGATTGTGAATTCCATCCACAAAAATCAGTTGGTATAACTGTTCTCTAAGCATTGTGTCTATGGAGAGAAAAGATGTCAATAAGATTGTTAAGCCATCAATCAAGGAAAAAGAGAAATCTCCTGGTTCTAGGTCCTTGAAAAGAAAGAGGACAAGAAAACCAAGGGATGTATCTTCTAACTCTCAGAAGTTTTCCGATGTTCTTGATGAGTTGAAGGAAGTAAGAAATGATATTCGTGAAATAAAGGCTTTTGTGTCAAAGTCCTTAGAAATTCAGAGAGCCCTGGTACGACATAATCAGTCAAGACAGTTCGTTGATATAAACTCATATCTTTGCGAACTGTATGTTCCAATGGCTGTTGACAACAAGAAGTTCGGGAATGATGCTGAATTTCTCAAAGGCATTGTCCCTAGGATGTCTTCTTTTTGGATTAGTTGGAAGAATAACTAGTGCTTTGAATAGCGATGATTGTGACTACGCATAGCTATTTTTTTTTCATCTTCTTATGTTATTTTTTAGGTTTATTGGTATTAAATTCTAAAAATATTTGGAGGATGATGTTATTGCAGTATTTTAATGGTTTGATATATTGCAATATTTTTACGGGATATGTATTGTTTTCGCCCGTGAACTTGAAGGTCCCATATTGCGGTCAAAAGTAAAGTCGTTCATGAATTAGTATTCGTATTTATGAAAGGACGAATGGACTTTTGACAATTACAAAAGTTATACCTATACAATCATGTATTTGATGGAAAATAGGATAAAATCTTTTGTTTGACAGGGATAAGTCTATTATATCGTTATGATGGAAAATATAATAGATCCTTGTATTTTATCCACGGTATTGATCTTCATTGATCCATTTTATTATGTTCTACCGTGAAGGCTCCATTGTGTGTCTTATGTTGAGCACAATACAACTAAGTCGATTTTTCTTATTGGCTTGTTAGTTGTTCCATAAGATGCTATATGTTGAGCATTAGGAACTAAATTGATGAACTAGTTTGGTTATTTAGTTTGTACTCCATAATTTTTCTTTGTTATGTTGCATACATGTACGGTTAAGGTTGTCATTTTCTATGATGAACTTAGTCGGGGTTCCATAAGTTCTCTTATGTTGAGCCCAAAATAATTGAATTGATTAATTCGGTGATTAGTTTGGTTATTGGTATTCCAATTGGATTAATTATAGGTTCTCTTGTAATTAGTTTAGTTGAGTTTTCATATATTCCACAAATTCTTGTGTTGAGTATATGAATGGCTATACTAATCATGTTCTATCGGTTAATATAGTCGCATATTCCGTAAGGTTTTGCTTATGTTGAGTATGTGAACGATTAAGTTAGTCATCTCCGTATGATTACCTTAGTCGTAGCTCCGTAAGTTTACTTATGTTGAGCACAATCAATTAAATTGATCACCTTTGTGGTTTGATTTAGTTGCGTATTACAATTAAATTAATCATGGGTTTACTTCTGATTAATTTGATTGAGTTTGGATACAGAAAATCATTTTCCTATGGTTTTTGGCGTCCAATTAAAAATCCTTCTTTTCTTTCGAAATTAAGGTCACTCTTATTGTTCTCTCGGGAATGACATCAAATGGGGGAGAGTTCTTTTGAACTTGTGCTTAATGGTTATATCTTGCGGGGTGTGCGGCTATGGAATTTTATAGGGGTTATCTTGTATCTTAAAACTCCTTGATGAATGCATTTAGTTTCGGCTTTATGATTGCATCTAAATTAAGTTGGTATGTATTTTTCTTTTAGTCTGTGAAATGTTTCTTGTGGAAATTTCATTATGATCCCGTTCTTTTACCTTTGCCAATTTTATTGACAAAAAGGGAGAGAAATAATTTAGTTTACACTCAAATACATATGGTTTTCGGATCATTGTGTAAAGGGGAGTGGTTTCCATGATCAAGATGGAGTATTGACTAAGGGGGGAGTGATACATATCACCGTAGTATTGTGGTTAAAGTCATGATGCAATTGGACTTTGATGTTACATAATGATACTATGACACTGTATAATAATGATCTAGAATCTCGATTTCTCTCATTGTTATAAATACGGATCTTCAACAACGGTGGTGCTAAACTTACAACCTTCGGGATCATTGGAGTATTTGGAAGGACGAAGATTTCAAGGAACGTTGAAGATTAGACTATGGAATAGGAGCCAATAAAGTTTATCTTTTTTATATTCCATATGTATTAATAGTTTTGTCACTAAAATTGACAAAGGGGGAGATTGTTAGAGCATAGCTCGGTCAACCTCGCATGCGTTGCTATATCAAGCATGTTTATCAATGTTAGCGATCAAAACTATGAGTCTTGATTTCTAGTCTATTATAGCTAAGTCTCAGACTAGGATAAAAAAGTGTAGTTGAGCTCAAGGACTTCATGGAGATTCATCATACAACGACGAAGATCTACTCAAGGAACTGTGGAACTTCATCAACAAAAAGGTATGTGGAGACTTGAACTTATCTATCACTCAAAAGTCTATCTATTCTATCTCCTACTTCTTATGAGACAAAAGTCGTATGTTATATAGACTAGATCATACACACTTGACATTTCGAGCTGAACATTCATTGCTTATCTTTTATCTTGAAATAGTGTGTTGGTAAAGCGTTTCGCTTTAATCAGGTTTATCTTCACCTAGTGACGAAAGTCATGAAAGTTTCAATCACTTTGAGAATTGCTCTGACGTGAATCGGTCTGTGAATAATGGCTACATAGCATCCTCTAAGAATGTCTCAATGATTGAAATGAGAGTTTATATTACATAACCATGTATTCCTTGAACCAAAGTTTTCAAACTTTGTTGATCAAGAGAAATCAGGAGGATTGTGGAATTGGCTTGCCAAGTCCGCGAACCCAGTCCGCAGACTCAGTCCGCGAACTGTCGGAAGTTCTCGACCAAGAATTTCTGCTGGATTTTCCAAACCTCGTTTGTGTGCTTCGTCCGCGAACTGGCGGAAGTTCTCGAACCGAGAATTTCTGCTGAGTTTGGAAAACTCAACCGATTAACTTAAGTCCGCGAACTTGTTTGTGAACTTAAGAGGTTATGATCTAAAGATGTGCTCTGAACAAGAAACATTAAATTACTAAGGAATGCTTTATGCAAACCGTGGGTATAATGTTCATGAGCCGATTCAATCGAATCGAATCATCTTTGTTTCAGTTGTGTCTTGTGTAGTTACATAAGATCTCATAGCAATTGAACAACTCTCTAACTAGTTCATTTGAGTCAATTGAACTAGTTATGGTGAAGAAAAACAAGGTTAATATGAAATGTTCATATGGTTGACCTTTTGGGCTACTATGTTGAACCAACATGAACGTACATGTTTGGGCATGGTTTTCACGAACCCAGTAAACATTTACCCAAGTTTGTGTGACAAGCTAAGTTTTCGATCTAACGGTTGAGAAATATTAGCTTGAATCTAAATCAGGTTTTCATCTAACAGTGAATAAGGATTGCTTTGTACCTAAGGAAAAACCCTGATTTGAATGATATATAAAGGAGACATCTAGCATTGAGAAAACCTAATCCCCACACGTCTGTGTGCTACTAGTGCGCTCGCTAGAGTCGATCTCCATTAACCTTTGATTTTCTTCTCTAAAATCAGGTTAACGACTTAAAGACTTCATTGGGATTGTGAATCCAGACCGATACTACTTTATCGGAGTTGTGTGATCTGATCTTGCATCTTCTATCGTACGAGTACAATCGATTGATCGGCTTGAGATCGTGAGAGTTCTCCGATAGGAAAGATAAATAAGTCACAAACATCTCCGTCTCACTGTTTGTGATTCCTCGACAATCCGCTTGTGTAGTCAGGAAGGATTGTAGAGAGGTGATTGATTAATCTAGGCTGTTCTTCGGGAAAATAAAACCGGATTATCAATTGTTCCTGTTCACCTTGATTTTATATCTTAAGACGGAACAAAACCTAGGGTTTATCTGTGGGATACAGATTTATCCTTTGATAGACTTTTTTGTGTGAGACATATTTGTTTATTATCAAGTCTGTGATTTTGGGTTACAGCAACTCTTGGTTGTGGGTGAGATCAGCTAAGGGGATCAAGTGCGCAGTATCCTGCTGGGATCAGAGGCGTAGGAGTAAAACTGTACCTTGTATCAGTGGGAGATTGATGGGGGTTCAACTATAGTCCAGTCCGAAGTTAGCTTGGAGTAGGCTTGTGTCTGTAGCGGCTTAATACAGTGTGTATTCAATCTGGACTAGGTCCCGGGGTTTTTCTGCATTTGCGGTTTCCTCGTTAACAAATTTTTTGGTGTCTGTGTTATTTCTTTTACGCATTATATTTTATATAATTTAAATAATACATGTTGTCCGTTCGTGATCATCAATTGGAAATCCAACCTTTGGTTGTTGATTGATATTGATTGATCCTTGGACATTGGTCTTTGGTACCGTCCAAGTTATCTCTCTTTGATAAAGACTCGCAGGTTTCTATTTGCTTGAGTAAAGATCAAATCAAGAGATTGAGATAATAACTCCTTGAGATACTTTTTATCTAGATTGAGTCTGACTGTCTAGTTGATTCTCTAGCAAAGTATTTCGGAGTTAGTCCATACAGATTGCTAAGCGAAATATTGGGTGATGTTGTTAGACCCCCGCTTTTTCAGACATGTCTAAGGCTTTAGATAGAGTAGATTGGGACTTTTTGATTAATGCAATGAAGGCATTTGGTTTTGACAACAAGTTTTGCAACCTCATTCTTCAATGCATATCAATTACATCCATTGCAGTTTTACTCAATGGATGTCCTGGGAGTTACTTCAAACCTTCTAGGGGTCTTAGGCAAGGGGACCCTCTTTTCCCTTATATGTTCATAATTTGCATGGAAATCTTTTCCAGATTGCTCTTATCTGGTGAAAAAGAGAAATTAATAAATGGAATTAAAATAACCCCTAAGAATAGTCCTATTTAACACCTTTTCTTTGTTGATGACTGCCTTCTTTTTATTAGAGCTGACCTTAAAGAATGTCACAATATTCTAGCTTTGATTGACTCTTTTTGGTAAGCTTCAGGACAGTTAATAAATTTTGATAAATCAACGGTTTTCTTTAGCAAAAAATTTCAACCCAAACATCAAAGAATGATTATATAGACGGGGAAAAACGATTTGTAGGTTTTCACGGAATTGAGGAGACAACCGTGCGGACGAGACTCCTTGAACCGAGCGAAATGCTTAACCTCACACAGATGCACTGCAAGAAGGGAGTGCTTTGAATTCGAGAGATCAATTTGTAGGACTCCGGCTTAAACCAAGACAGTGGTCGTTCCAGAGTCAACTCGGTCACAAGAGAGGATGGGTCGATCTGTAGGAGGGAAGCTGAGAAATGTGTGATATCAATGGTGATCTAAGATTGTGGGTGTGTATTCTGCGTAAAGGAATAAGATAAGCTCTGATTGACTAAATTCGCTCTGTTGAGAGTAATTGCTCAGATGTTGAGTTGTTAATCTCGTACTGTCTGTTTTACGAAAGATTGTCTTGTTTTTGTAGATGGGGAAAAACGATTTGCTGGTTTTTAAGGGATTGAGGAGACGACCGTACGGAGGAGACTCCTCGAACCGAGCGAAATATTAAACCTCACACAGATGCACCGCTGCAAAGGGGGTGCTTTAGATTCGAGAGATCAATCTGTAGTACTCCGGCCTAAATCAAGACAATGACCGTTCCGGAGTAAATTCGGTCACAAGAGAGGATGGGTTGATCTGTAGGAGGGAAGCTGGGAAATGTGTGGAATCAATGGTAATCAAAGATTGTGGGTGTGTGAATTCCGAATATGATAAGCTCCGAGTGATTGAAATTGCTCAATTGAGAGTAGTTGCTCAATTGATGAGTTGATGATCTCGTGTTGTCGATGAGACGTGAGATTGATGATACCGTTGATGTCGATGATTCAATCATGATTCAGAGACTTATTTATATTGCTGGAATTTTAGACACCATGATTCCATGAAGTGTGACAGTTGATGGAATCAAGGAGTGGGGAAGTGGAGATCGTGTTTGAAACCAGTCGTTCAACGTGTGGAGACTTGGTCGATTTTCCACCCACTACCTCGTGAATTCCTTCAACTTATTGCACGACTTGCTCACATTCCATCGTGTGTTTGAACACACATGCCGTAGACCACCAGACCAAAACCCTAAGTGATATCCCCCCAAGTGACACGATTGACGTCTCGTGGTTTGTTAGTCAATTGATGACTTCGTGGTTTGATGGGACGATGAGTCCATGTAGTTGTTGAGTTGAACATGATGTTCTGAAACTCATGAATTGAACATGTCATGAGACAGAGGTATAGTTCTTATGATGAAGTGAGCAAGTATTGCTCATTCGATGAATCGTTGAATATTGATTGTTGAACCAATATTCCTTGGTTTGAGCAAATATTTATCATCTGAGCAAGTATTGCTCATTCGCTGAATCATTGAATATTGATTGTTGAACCAATATTCCTTGGTTTGAGAAAATATTTATCATCTGAGCAAGTGTTGCTCATGTGATGAATTGTTGAATATTTGATCGTCTGAGCATGTGTTGCTCATCTGATAGATTATTGGCAGCGTACCAAAAATATTAATTAGAATACTGGTCGTTGAACCGAGCATAATTAATAAAATTAATGACCATGAGGTTGTCGTAAAATTATTAAGGTTGGAATCTGGAATGATGATCCTTGGATTCAAAAACCCTAATTTGATCAATTGATGATCAATTCATGGTTCGTCAGAAGTTTAACCATGGGACGAAGGAGGGAGCAACTACATGGGACCTTGGATCAACCATGTAGTTTTCATATGCTCATGTGAGCAAATACGAAGAACTCCTGAAGAGTTGACGATTTGTTGGTGGAAGAATGATTAAATGCTGGCTTAATCATTTATTCAAAATGCTCGTCTGAGCCTTAGGTGAGAAAACCTAATTAATTATGACGAGGCGAGGGACCGACCATGGAGTCATGAAACCGGCCCTGGGTTGTCACGTGACCGCCTGACGATCACTTCATGAAAATCCAAATTGTTTGGAAGAGTTTTGGACCTAATACGAGTAATTGTGCAAATTAAGTCAAAACTGTGAAAATTGATGGGATCGGCTTCTGTGAACCAAAGATCCAATCTTGGTCGGTCAAGATAGCGTGCTCGTGTCCCCAAGGCGCCCGCGTCTCAGTCTTGAGAATTTTGATATTTTCTAGCGTGCAGTTGAGCGTTCATTCAAGAAAATATGCCAAAATTAGGGTTTTGACGAAATTGAGGAAAACACCATGAGATGATGAAAAATAATTATAAAATAAGGAATGAGGGGGCGTGGGACCGCCTTGGTCAAGGCATGGTCGGCCGGTCGTGACCGCGGTCCCGTGGTGCCTTTTCCTTAATTTTATAATATTTTGATGATTTTATGAAAATTCATGAATTTTGAGAAATTTGATGAATTTTGGGAGTTTCCATGAATTGAAGGAGTTTTCATGAGTTCAGGGAAGCAAAATATATTAAAATAATAAAAACATGGGTGTATGGGACCGTGGAGGCATGGCCGACCGGCTTGGGCCCGGTCCCACGAGTTTTCATAATTTTTTAATATTTTTAGGTATTTTTGATGATTTGAGGGAATTTTTCCTAATTTGAGAGAAATACCATGAAATCAAGGAATTTGATGAATTCAAGGAAAACTAATAATAAAATAATAAAATAAAGGGGAGTGTGGGACCGGCTAGGGCATGGCCGGCCGGCCAAGGCCCGGTCCCACAAGTTTTCATAATTTATATTATTTTATTATTATTTGATGATTTGTGCAAAAATACCATGAAATCAAGGAGTTTTTTCATGAAATTAGAGAAATAATAATAATAATAATAAACTAATAAGGAACCGTGGGTGTGGGGCCGGTTGGGACCAAGGCATGGCCGGTTGGCCAATGGTCACGCCCCACACTCCTTTCCTTAATTTTATATTATTTTTTATTGATTTATGGAAGTACCATGAAACCGAGGAGTTTCCTCGAGACGAAGGAGATTTGATAAAATGAGAGGATTTTCATCAAATCGTGGAAAATAATAAAAATGCATTAAAAATATAAAACTGGCGTGGGATTGACCACGACACGGTCGGTCGGTCGTGTGTCCGTGCTCCCAGCACCCTGGTCAATATTTTTAATTATTTATTATTTTCTTCTCTATTTTGCATAGGTTCATCGTTTCGTTGTATTTTTGAAATACTCGTTCGTGCGGTGACTGTTAGTGTATCATCGTTGAATGCACCTTCACCATTTGAATCGGGGCTTACTTAGAGGTAGCTCAGATGCCCGGTTGTTGATTATTTATTACTAATTGTGGAATTCAGTGGAGAATAATTCACAAAACTGAGTAATAAGATGTTTATTATTAATTCATAGGATCAGCTGAGGATTCGACTACGAATTTAGAATAATAAAGTGAGCATTACCATTCCATGGGATCGTAGATTCGACCATAGAATCGGAGTAATCAATGTTTATCTATTACCATTTATGAGACCAGTTGTGGGTTCGATCATGAAATCGGAGTAATGAGATAATATAGTTATTGTTATTCTATGAGATCGAGCTTTGGATTCGATCATAGAATCAGAACAATTTTTATTGTCATTACATGGGACCAGTCGTGGATTCGACCATGGAATATGAGCGATTGTAATTAGGAATAATTAACTTTGTGGCTCTATACTAGCAGAGCAAGCTGTCTAAGAGCATTAATTATCCTGATACGAGCTTGCCGGTAAGTCATATCCTTTATATAGTCAGGGTAAACTTGTTGTTTGTTCCTGAAGACATTATTGCTCTATACTAGCAGAGCAAGCTGTGTAGGAGCCGTCCATCTCGTGATGCTATATAGAAATAATCACTGAAAGTATTCAGTATTCATGAGATATGTCGTTGTCCAGTCGTGAGACTACATATCTACATGTACTCTGAGAGAAAGTACTCTCTGTTGAGAATTCGATGAGAGACCCGTGTCTCGATACTCACGTCTGATTGCTGAATCAGAGCTTCGTATAATTATGAGTTTACGATTTTAGCCTTTGTCGAAAATCCACCATCTACAGTTTTCAATCATGATTCGGGGACTTATTTATATTGCTAGAATTGTAAACACCTTGATCCCATGAAGTGTGACAGTTGCTGGAGTCAAAGAGTGGGGAAGTGAAAATCGTGTTAAATCCAGTTGCTCATCGTGCGGACACTTGGTTGATTTTCTACCCACTACTTTGTTAACTCCTTCAACTGATTGCACGACTTGCTCGCATTCTCATCGTGTGTATGAACACACGTGTCGTAGACCGCCATACCAAAACCCTAGTTAATATCCCCCCATGTAACATGATTGATGTCTCGTGATTGTGGAGTCTGCAAGGCAGACGTGTATTTAGTTAGTCAGTTGCTGACTTCATGGGACGATGAGTCTTTGTATTGCTGAGTCGAACAAATATTTTGGGACTCATGAATTGAACGTGTCTGTTGAGATAGAAGTATAATTTTCGAATACATGTTGATAGTTAAGGTGAGAAAATATTGCACATTCGGTGGATCGTTGAATATTTATAGTTGAACCAATATTCCTTAGTCTGAGCAAATATTGCTCATTTGAGCAAATGTTGCTCGTTTGATGAATTATTGGTAGCATGACCAAATAAAATATTATTTTAAGATACTGGCAACTGAACCGAGTATAATTAATAAAATGTTGATCATGAGATTGTCGTAAAATTATTAGCCTTCGAATATGGAATTATGAACCTTGGACTCAAAACCCTAATTTGATCAATTGATGGTTTATTGAAAATTAACCACGGAATGAAGGAGGGACCGGCTACATGGGATGATGGGTCGACCATGTAGCACCCAGATGCTCGAGTGAGCAAATACCAAAGTCTCTTGAAGACCAGTTGGTGAAAGGATGATTAAATGTTGGTTTAATCATTTTAAAATAATGCTCATCTGAGCCTTAGGTGATAAAACCTAATTAATTATGAAGAGATGAAGGACCGACCAAGGGGTCATGAAACCGGCCCTGGTTGGTCACGGGATCGACTGACGATCGTTTTATGAAATTCCAAAATTGTTTGGAAGCATTTGAACCTAATGTGACCAAATTAGGTCAAATGATGAAAGTATGTGGGACCGACCTCTTGCAAGCCAAAGAGCTAACCTTGGTCGGCCAAGGTAATATGCTCGCGTCGCCAAAATGTTCGTGTCTCAGTCCTGAGAATTTTGATATTTTCTGATGTGCGTTTGAGCAACATTTTGAGAAAATATGAAGAAACCAAGGATTTTGCTGAAACTGGGGAAACTTCATAAGATAAAGGAAATAATAATAATAAATTAAGGAATCATGAAGTGCGGGACCGGATCTGGCCAAGGCATGGCCGGCCGGCCAAAGAGCCCGGTCCTATGACACTTTTTCTAATTTTATATTATTTTTCATGATTTTAGGGAAATATCATGAAATCAAGGAGTTTGTTGAAACCAAGGAGTTTTGTTGAAATCAAGGAGTTTCCTTGAAGTTAAGGAGTTTCCATGAGATGAAGGAAACAAATAATATTAATAAAATAAGGGCATGTGGGACCGGCTTGGGCATGGTCGGCCGGCTAGGGCCGGTCCCATGAGCTTTCCCTAATTTTATGTATTATTTCATGATTTGAAGGAATTTTCATAATTTGAAGGAAATATCATGAAATCAAGGAATTTCATGGAATGAAGGAAACATAAATAATAATAATAAAATAAGGGGTGTGTGGGACTGTCTAGGGCATGACCGGCCGGCTAGGGCCCGGTCCCACGATTTTTCCTAATTTTATATTATTTTTCATGACTTGAAGGAAATATCATGAAATTAAGGAATTTTCATGAGATGAGGGATATAATAATAAAATAATGAGAAATCATGAGGTGTGGGACCGGCCACGACTAGGGCATAGCCGGACGGATAGTAGACACGGTCCCACGACACCTTTCCTAATTTTATATTACTTCCTTGATACGAAGGAAACACCATGAAACTGAAGAGTTTCCTTAAAACGAAAGATATTTGTTCAAATGAAAGGATTTTCATGAGATCAAGGAAAATAATAAAATATGATAAAATATAAAATTGAGTATGGGACTGGCCACGACACGACCGGTGGGCCCAGTCCCCAGCGCCTTGATTAATATTTTATTATTTATTATTTTCTTTCTATTTTGCATAGGTTCATTGTTCCTTCGTGTTTTGGAATGCTCGTTCGTGCATTCAGGTGCTCGTTAGTGCATTATTGCTGAGTACACTTGCACCATTTTGGTCGGGGCTTACTCGATAGTTTCTCAGATGCCCGTACGTTGAATATTTATTACTAACCCATGGAGTTCTGCTGGGAAGAACCACGAATTGAAGTAACGAAGAATTATGAAGAACGTAGAATATTTCAGAATATTCAGTTAATGAATTTAAGGATTAGAGATAATTAATTGATGGCTCTATACTAGCAGGCATGTTGTCTAGGAGCATTAATTATCTGAGAATTGAGTAATATGAGCTTGTTGAAGCGTTATATTTCTTTTATAAGTCAGGGAGTACATTGTTACATCCTGAAGACGTTATTGCTCTATACTAGCAGGCAAGCTGTCAAGGAGTCGCCCAATCGTTAAGATTCTATATGCATGTCTTTTATATAGTCAAGGAAAATATTGTAACATCTTGAAGACGTTATGCTCTATACTAGCAGGCGAGCTGTCTAGGAGCCGTCCAATCATTCGATTCTATATAAAAGTGATTACTGAAATTGCTCAGTATTCATGAGATATGTCGCTTCCTCAGTTGAGAGACTGCATATTCACGTATGCTCTGAGAGACAGTAAACTCAGTCAGAGACTCTTGTGGCATGAGTTTTCATGCTTCAATGAGAGACATGAGCCTCAATACTCATCTGATTGCTGGATCAGGAATATGTACAATTATGGTTTTATGATTTTACCCTTTGTCGAAAATCCACCATCTACAGATTAGTAAATTACTGGAAAGAAAAAAGAAAAAAGACCTTAAAGTCTCTTACTTAGGAACTCCTCTCTTTATAAATAAAGCTAAGATAAAACTTTTTGAAGAAATTATTGAAAAATGTAACACAAAGTACAAGGTTGGATAGGTAAATTACTAGCTCATGCTAGTAAAATGGTTCTAAATAAGGCAACATTATCTAGTATGGCTAGCTATCAAATGAGCTGCTTCATTCTATCAGAGAAAATAATAAAAAATATAGATACCTTGCAAAGAGATTTCTGGTGAGGCAAGGAAACTAATTACAAAGGTTACTACCCGAAATCTTATTCTTGTCTTTGTAAACCTATAAGTAAGGGTGGGTTAGGATTTAGAAATGCTCATATATTTAACTTAGCAATGATAACTAAATTAGCTTGGAGACTGCTAACAGAGCCTGAAGCCCTTTGGGTGACACAACTAAAACCTAGATATTTCATGAAAGTCATCTGCTTTCAAAGCAAAAACTCCATCAACTAGTTCATGGATTTGGAAGTGCATAAGTAAGGGAATTCATCTTGTTGAACAAAACAGTATTTGGGAAATAGGAGATCGAAACAATATTAATATATGGGATGACAGATGGATACCCAAATGGGAAGACAATCTTAGTGCTTCTAGAACTGCTACTAACTCTCACTTAACACTTGTGAAGGATCTCATTGATCCAATCACCAAGAAGTGGAACTCCCCTCTAATCTTTGAACTGTTTCCAGAACATATTGCTAGGAAAGTCAGTAACATTAGAATAGCCTTAAACAAACCAGATACTCTCAGATGGCTTCTTACCAACTCAAGCATTTTCACTGTTAAGTCTATGTATAACAAACTTAATAAAAGAACAGTGAACCACTATAACACAGGACATCCAGACTCCTTCTGGACGCAATAGAGCATTTGAAACACAACAACAATCAAGCTCTCAATTAGCCTTAGAAATACAAAGATTTCTAGACTTTTGGTATAAGGATAACCCTACTTTTAGACAAAGCACAACAGATAAAATTGAGATTCCTAAATGGACTCCTCCTAGGAGAACACAAAAGAAACTTAATATAGATGCTGCTTGGATTTCTAAAGATATGCCTGCAGGTTTTTCATTAATCCTTAGGAATGATGCAGGCAAGTTTGAACAAGGCAGAGCAGGACCATTCACAGCTTTTACCCCAGAAGAAGCGGAAGCTTTAGGGACTGTTGCAGGGAGCTAAATGGGCGACAGAAAGGGGATTGACAAACTTCAGTGTGGAAGGAGATTGCAAGAACCTGTTTGATTACTTAAATGGAACATCTTCACAAATTTTCTGGCAGAATCAAATAATTATGAATGAAGTAAAAAGAGAATTTAATAGATGCCAAAACTTTTTGGGTTTTTTTTTTTACATTCCTAGATTAGCTAACAAAGTGGCAGATGTTCTTGCAAAATAGGCAAAAACCTTCATTAACTCTGTTGATTGGATCGGTACTCTACCTAATTGTATTTTACAAAGTTTAGAAGTAGATACATCTAATGCAAGGATGGAAATCCTAATCCAACATTAGAAGGCTCTACTATCAATGATGTGAGGGTTACTAACTCCCTAAGTTAGTCTTTTGGATGCATTTAAACTTAAAAAAAAAAAAAAACAAGGATTTTGGCATTTCTCTCCTCGAGCATATTCCTTTTAAATACGAAGGTAACAAATATTCTCATTCTACAGCCGCTGGACTGCTCGTCTCTGCATATATCATTTATCAACGGAGCAGTAAGTTGCTCAACATTTTTAGTTCGAGTAAATTTTTTTTGTCAAAGCTTAATTCTAGAAGTTCATTGGCGGCTACCTAAGCCGAACAAGTGAGTGAGGTCATCAAATTCAGTCCAATGACGTGCAATGGCTTTTAACTGCCGACATGCATTGTCACAGTGGAAAAAAACATAAAATGGTTGGCCTTGGCCATGTCATGTCCGATATCCACTCACATTAGTACGATACGTCTGTGTCAGTGATTGGTACCAATCGATATTGATTGATTTTGTATCTCTCGTTTCTTAATTTACATCTCTAAATCTTTAATCAGATATCGCTGGAGGAAGCTTTGTATCAGTCAATAGTACAACTGTACAAGGATAAGAAGTGATACAAGTTTTGATTAGGAATGAATACAAAATATACCGCCATTTAAAAGACTGTGTGTCTGTAGTCCGTACCTATGTTGATTCAGAGACATATCGTAACTTGGATTGGAGGGACAATTAACATCATGTGAAGAGAAATGTACTTTCGGCCATGTCGGCGGTTTGTCCCTACTCATTATGTGTTGGCTCGAGCCAAATAATGTGACGGTTACATCATTATGATATGACTCAAGCGAGGTTGCTAAAGGGGAGGTGCCTATTTCTATAGGGCATTTAACAAATCCAGTATGATTGCATTGAAGGATGGTTGGGAACCTCATGGATCAGTGACCTTTCATGGAATTTGATGTCCTATGTACAACCTTAATAATCTGTAGAACCTAAATAATCCAACAAAAGTTAATAAATTGTTTGGATACATGTCCAGAAATCACTTTTGACTTCCGGAAGCAAAAAAAGTCAAAAATTAGTTTAGATATACAATTTCAAAATGATTTCCATAAATAAGAAAGTCAATTTTTTGTGAAGCAAAATATTTTTGTTCCTGACTTCTACTTCTGGTATCCAAAGGCACTATAAAAAAGTCGTGATGTGCTAGCACAACAGAAAAAAAAAGCGTGCCTAACGTGTATTAGATTAATATGAGATTGTATTAGATTGTGATAATGTGAGTATGTAACATTAAAAAAAAACAAGAAAACACCCTCTCCCGTGTAAGTAAAATCTGGAATTTGAAATGGTAGTACTATTGTATTAGTGTTTGTTATTACAGGAAACTCCTGATTACATTATAGCTCCGGTTTAAAATCGGGATCATTACAAGGTTTCTTTGTTGAATAAGCAACAAAGATCGAGAATGTTATATTATCCTTACAATTTTTTGCATGCTAAGAAATTAAACAGCTTCCTAATATATCAAGAATGGATTAGGACTGGTTTAATTGGTTGTAAATATGTTAGGATCATTAATTGATTCAACCATTTTTCGAGGTTATGTAGAACAACTAAACTCTGTAAACTAAGGCAACTTACAAAAATAAAAAGTTATCTAATTCTAATTTTTGTAAAGCTTTGCATCGGCCTGAAAAAGTCTGAATCAGTCGAAGTTTTGAATGGATTCGTTGTATCTGTTATTGATGTTGCAGCGTTTTTTGTAGTTCTCGTTGTTGTTGAAGTAGCAAGAGTTGTTCAAGGAGTCTTTCATGATGTTTTTACCCAGCTTTCTACTTATGTAGTTTTCATTTTAGTTGAAGAACTTGATTTACCGGAAATGATATAAGCAGCAAGAACTTCACAAGAACTTGATGAAAATTCTAACCCTAATTTAGAAACACCATTTCAAACAAGAAAGCTTACAAGATTTGAAACCAGGGTCAAAAAACTTCAATATTCCTAACATTAAAAACCTAAAACAAGATCTAAGAAACAAAATCAAACTAGAAATAAAGCTATATTTAAATAAAACTAAAGCTATTGATGAAAAAAGGCATGTAGAGAGGTTGAAATTTTTTTGCGCTGCTCAGATCTACTTCTAACATGAACAAATCTGAGCAGAAAAGTTAGCGGCTAGGATTTCTTTCAGAGTTTTAGTTTTAGGAAAGGAGAGTGGGTTTCTTTAAGACTTGATCTGGAAAAAAATGTTGCACTAATGTACCCACCGCGAAGTTGACAAACTTAATTGTATCGCATTTTCCGGCAGAAACTTGCTGCTATTTGGTGGCAAATGAGATTGTTATTTATCAAAAACCTTAGTATCTATGTCCTCTTATACCATGCTTATAGAACAAATTCCAACTGGTCAGTTGGTTTTTTCAAAAAAATAATAATATTGTATTGTTTATCAAATCTTATCATCGAGGTGAAAAGATTTTTGTTTAGGTTTCTGAAGTGACTCTTTAACAAAACATATAGTACGGATAACGTTATAATCTCTCTGGTTTCTTTCTCTCTCACTCACTCCTTCTTCAACAAAGCCATCAAAAACAATTCTTCTTTACTTAGAACCGGGTACACCTTAGACCGGATTTGAGCATATTTCTTCACCATTCCTTGTTTTCTTGGTAGTTAGAAGTTTTAGCTTACTTGTAGTTATGTTTTCTACTTATCTATAGATTCTACACCACTATGGTGGTGGTTTTATCTACTCTTTCGAAGTTTATCTTTGCTTTAATGACGATTCTTGATTATTGGGTAAGATCAATATAGTGATGCTCTCCAAAGATGAAATATTCATGTTTGTTATCTCTGACGAAGAAATCTTCATCATCAACTTATTCGGCGAAGGAATCTTCATCGTTGATTTCTTTGACGACAAAAGCTGCATCACTAGTTACAAGAGATTTGAGATCACTCTTATTTTGGAAGCACATCTTGCCAAAGAAGAAAAAAAAACTAAATAGTTGGAATTTAATTCTGAGAAAAAACATTATTCCTCCGATTTAATTTGATCTTACTCATACTTGTATTTTGCTTATTCCGGTATCCTTCTCTTTCTCTTATCGAATTTCCCGGTATTATACTTTTATGTTATGTTCTTGTTACTTTGTATCGTGTTATTTTCGATATTAAACTCATCGTAACCTCGAATTTTCATTAATAAAAAAATTCCTTATTTATCAAAATAAATAAATAATAGTTTCAGACAAATAGATTTTTCTTAACATAAGTGACGTGTCTTTAGAAAGAACCGTGTTTCAAAATTGCAATGTAAATATGACGATATGTCATAAATGTGTAACGGTGTGGTATAGCCTCAAATCTAAAGTGAAAAAACGGGGGTCTAACAACCTCACCCAATATTTCGATTAGCAATTTGTATGGACTAACTCCAATATACTTTCTAGAGAATCAACTATACCGTCAGACTCAATCTAGAGAAAAGAATATCGAGGAGTTAATATCTCTCTCTTGATTTGATTTTACTCAAGCAAATAGAAATTTGCGAGTCTTTATCAAATACAAGGATAATAAACTTGGATGGTACCAAAGACCAATTTCCAAGGATCAATCAATTTCCAATCAACAATCAAAGGTTGGATTTCACAATTGATCGATACAAATGCACAACCTGTGATATTTCAATTATATAACAAAATATAATGCGGAATAGAAATAACACAGACACTAGAAGTTTTGTTAACGAGGAAACCTAAAATGCAGAAAAACCCCGGGATCTAGTCCAGATTGAACACCACACTGTATTAAGCCGCTACAGACACTAGCATACTACAAACTAACTTCGGTCTGGAATGTAGTTGAACCCTAATCAGTCTCACACTGATTCAAGGTACAGTTGTGCTCCTTACATCTCTGATCCCAACAGAATACTACGCACTTGATTCCCTTAGTTGATCTCACCCACAACCAAGAGTTGCTACGACCCAAAGTCGAAGACTTTAGCAAACAAATCTGTATCACACAGAAAAGTCTACAAAGATAGATAAATCTGTCTCCCACAGATAAACCTAAAATATTTGTTCTGTCTTTTGATAAAAATCAAGGTGAACAAGAACCAATTAATAAACCGAACTTATATTCCCGAAGAACATCCTAGTATTATCAATCACCTCACAATAATCTAAATCGTACGGTAGAGAAACTAGATATTGTGAAATCACAAACGATGAGACGAAGATGTTTATGATTTCTTTTTATCTTGCCCTATCGGAGATATAATCTCGAGTCAATTATTCCAATTGAACTCGTACGATAGAAAATGGCAAGATCAGATCGCTCAACTACAAGAGAAATAGTTTCGTCTGGCTTCACAATCCCAATGAAGTCATTCAGTCGTTAATCGACAGGGTCTCAAGAAGAAACCTACGATTAAAGGAGAATCGACTCTAGCAAACTAACTAGTATCACACAGGAAATGTGGGGATTAGTTTTGCACAGTTGCTAGACGTCTCCTTATATAGTTTTCAAATCAGGGTTTGCAATCTAGTTACCTTGGTAACAAAGCATTCAATATTCACCATTAGATGAAAAACCTGATTTATCCAAGCTAATATCTTTCAACCGTTAGATCGAAACTTAGCTTGTCACACACAAATGAAATGTATTCATTTAGGTTTGAGTAACCGCACCTAAACGTGTACATTGGTTGGTTCACAAATGGTTGACCAATGGTTAGCCATATGAGTGCTTTCACATCAACCGTATTCATCTTTCTCATAAATAGTTCAAATGACTCATAAGAACTAGTTCAAGAGTTGTTCAATTGCTTAGGTCTTTATACATAGACACAATTGAAACAAAATCGGTTTGATTCATTTGAATAAATTCATGAACAATATACCCACGGTTTGCAAATATTGCATTCCTTATAATTTATTGTTTTAAGTTCCTGAACTACCGATTTGAGAAATAAGCAGATTGGGTACGCATACGGGTATGCGTACCTAGGCTATCGGATTTTGAGTTGGTTTAGTTTCTAAACTCAGCAAACTTTTTCGGGTGAAAAAGTTCCGCCAGTACGCGTATGGGTACACGTATCTAAGGTGACTGGTTTTTGAGTTCGTAAACTTCAAACCCACCAGAATGTCACGGACATGAACTTCCACCAGTACGCGCATGCATACCTAACTTGTCTTCTTAACCAATACCACATGCACACATATGCACGCACTTGGTTTCCGGCACATGGATTTATACGTAAATATGCGAACACACTAAATGCTTACATCCATAGGTGGTTACATATTCTCAACTCTACATTTGAAACATTGAAACATTCTTCTATAATGTTATAATAGTCGTTAGACATAAAGAATCGACTATCGTCATCAAAGCTATTTTCAAGATTGAAACATCATCATGACTTTCGTCACGGTTAAAGATGAAGATGGTTAAAGAAAAAGCTTACCAACACGTATTTCAGAAAAAGATAGGCGAGTAAACTCGGCTCGAAATAGCAAATATGTATGTTGTCTCAAGAGTAGGAGATAGAGTAGATAGACTTTTGAGTGACAAGATGAGTTCAAGTCTCCACATACCTTTTATTCGGATGAAGTTCCACCGGTTCCTTGAGTAGTTCTTCGTCTTTGCAAGATAATCGCCATGGAGTCTGGAGCTCAACTATTTCTAACTATCCTAGACCGAGACTTAGTCATAAGTATATTAGAAATCAAGACATATAGTTTTGATCATAATATTGACAAACATGCTTGATATAGCAACGCATGCGAGTTCGACTGAGCAATGCTCTAACAATCTCCCCCTTTGTCAATTTTAGTGACAAAACTATCAATATATATGGATTACAAAATAAATAAAACTTTGTAGCTTCTCGTCCACATGCTTGATCTCCTTAGCGCTTCAACGTTACTCGAAAACTTCTTCTTTTCCAAGTACTCCGATGATTCCAAAGGTTGTAAGTTCAGCATCATAGTTGTTGAAGTTCCGTAGTCATAACAATGATATAACAAAAGCTCTCAATCATTGTTATACAGTTTCATAATATTATTACACAACATCAAAGTTCTCATATCACAACTTCGACAACAATACTATGGTGATATGTATCACTCCCCCTTAGTCAATACTTTTTCTTCACATGAAAACCACTCCCCCTTACGTAATGATCCTAAAACCATATGTTTTTGTAGTATGAACTACATATTAATTCTCCCCCTTTTTGTCAATAAAATTGGCAAAGGTACGAAAACGGGATCCTAATGAAATTTTCATGGAGACACTTCAAGACCAAAGAAAAGTACATACCAACTTGTTTAGATGCAATCATAAAGCCGAATCTAAATGCATTGATCACGGAGTTTATAAAGATACAAGATAACTCCTCAAATATTCCACAACCGCATTCCCTACAAAGATACGAAAATTAAGCACAAGTTCAAAAGAACTCTCCCTCATTTGATGTCATTCCCAAGAGAACAACAAGAGTGACCTTACTTTTACAAGAAAAGAAGGATTTTAATGGACACTAAAAACCATAAAGAAATGATTTTCTATATCCAAAAAACTCAATTAAACTAATCACAAGAGAACCCATGATTAATTTAATCGGAATACACAACCAAAATAACCACAAACGAATTTATGATTAATCTAGTTGGGAATGCTCGACATAAGAGAACTTATGGAGCTACGACTAAGTTCACCATAAAAGAATGATTAACTCAATCGTCTTATGTTCAACACAAGAATAACTTATGGAGCATTGCAGTATACATAAAATATGGATCAGGGAATGATCAATACTGCGGCATATGCAAGGATTCATTCTATTTTCCATCACTATTTGCACAACGACATACAATAGACATAATCCTTGCGAACGAAAGATTTTAACCTATTTTCCATCAATAATTGACATAATAGGCTTAACTTTTGTTTGTCAAAAGTTCATTCTTTATTTTATCAACACATGCATATCGACATATAAAGGAGATAACTTTCGACATCATATGGGACACTACAATTTCATGGAAGCAAACACATATCCCATAACATATTGCAATATATAAAACCATAAAGATTAATACTGCAAAAATCATCTTCCAAACCAATTTTTTAGAATTTTAAATAAAAAAACCTAAAAAATAAAGATGAAAAAACCAATGGACATAGATATGTGTACTCACAATAATGGCTATTCCAAACTCTAGTTATTCTTCTAAACAAAACAAGAAAATATAAGATTTACTAGACATCATAGAGCTTTCTCAAAGTATCTACAGAGAATTCCTTCTCATTATTGAAGAAGCTATTGATAATGGGATCATTCAATTCCTCTAGATCTTCAGAAATGTCAGTTAACTCACTAAGTTCTCTTTTTAGTCCACACAAGGTGTTCTTGGTTAGAGACAACATTTTTTCATAATGAGTTATCTTTTCCAAAGAGGAAATGATTTGAGATTTTAAATCATTTATCTTCACCATGCCTCTAAAATTATTATAGTGACAAACAGATAAGAGACAGTTAGAGGAAGAACCTTCTCCATTAGTCGTCGACTTTGCCTTCTTTATCCTTGAGGAAGAGATTCCTTCACACAGACACACATTAACTGCTTCAACTGCATCTCTTTTCGTAATCCCTCTAGTTACAGGAGCCATAAGACTGTATCTTATGAAAAGGAATGAGAAAGAAAATATATGAATGGATTTTATGATCACAAAACCCTAGAAGGACATTGAATGAGTCTTTCAAGATTTGTATCCGTCTTCCATCTTCTTAGGAGAATATTTTCTTAACAAATATAAGAAAAAGAAAAAGATTTACAAACCACAAGGAATTGAGCCACTTTTAATCCAATCTTCATTTTTCCCAAGCTAAAAATGAGGTGCCGATGTCACCAGCATCAGTTGGTGACTGAGTGAGCCATACGCTCACACTTCTTATTTTTTTGTTGCTTATCACTGTTTATTGTATAAATAGATTTCTTACCTCGTATAGATATGGATTTCTTTAAGAGAGCTTGGTTTCCCGGACCTAGATTCATTTTCTGCATGTTCTCTTGAAGTTTGATTATTTTCTTATTGCTCCTTCTGAATCTCCAACAAGAGTCCTGATCATGCTTTGAATGTCCACAAAAAAAACAAATCAATGAGGATTTTTCGTCTTTATGTGAGTTTCCCTGTTTATCACAACAACCAATATTAGTTGGAAAGGAAAACTTTGAGCTTTGAGTTTTGCTTTTGAATCCTAAACCATCAGTGTTTCCAAAGGATCTCTGACCAAATAACATTGCTGCAATTTTGTCAGAGCTTCCAGATAACCTTTGCAGGTCATACTTGAGAGTGTTAATATCTTATTCCTTTAGAGACATGGTTCTGACGAACTTATCATTGAGACGCTCTATCTCAATATTTTTCGGCTGGAGTGATGACTCAATTTTCTTAAAGGAGGCCTTTAAGTGAAGGTTCTCTTGAAGAATCTCTCTATTCAAGAGATCAAGAAGCTCTGTGTCATGCTCAAGTTCTGAATCAGAAGTTGAAGTGAGGGGAGAATCAGTAGTAGACTCATCTAAGACATCCAGAGTAGATTTGACTTCTATTGAATCATCTGAAGCATTTATTGAAGATGGATATTCATCACATCTATTCCTACTCTTTAACAAATCCTTGACCTTTCTGATTATCAGTGATCTATCAAGATCAACATGATTTGAGCAACATTCATCAGCCCAAAACAACTGAGAGGATACACCTATTTTGTTCACAGCATTGATCGCGAACGTTCTGCTAGCGTCAATCTCAAGAATTTTTAACTTTCCTATCAGAGAGTTTCTGGAAAGTGTATCAAGGTTATTTCCCTCAACGATGGCATGCTTCTTAGAATCGTATCTAGATGGCAGCGATCTGAGAATTTTCATCACAATGTGCTTTTCAGGAATAGTCTTACCCAATGCAAAAGATGCATTAACAATTTCAGACACTTTGTGATTAAACTCATCAAATGAATTCTCATCTGCCATACGAAGGTTTTCCCAATCGGAATTAAAGTTTTGAAGCTTAGCTTATTTTTCACTGGTATTTCCTTCGAATACGGTTTCTAAGGTATCCCACGCATCTTTAGACCTAGTGAAATTTGACACATGGTGTTGAAGATTTAGGGTAATGACATGTATGATGGCATTCAAACCGTCGGAGTTTTACTTTACAACAAGTATCTCAGCAACATCGTATTCGCCAATATTTTTAGGAACATTAACGTTACCTACTGCAACAACGGGAGCATCATAGCCATTAACAACATATACCCATGATTGAAAATCACGCGCTTGAAGAAACGCTCACATAGCAATTTTCCACCATAAGTAATTCGATCCACCGAAGACTGGTGGTACGTTAATAGAGATAGCACCTCTGAGTCAGATCGCTACAAACACAGCTAGTAGTTGATTAAAATTATTATTATTATTATTATTATTATTTGCAGACGGTGATTAACATTTTCATCGGATGATTTTTCGTCTCAAACGTAATCATGCAGCAAGTGAGAGTGCCTACTCAGCTCGTAGTTGCATCTTGGTCTAACCCACACAATTCTGGTTTATCTTCCTTAAATTATACGTTGTAAATTATATTAGCACATTCGTCAAACCCACACAATGTTGATTTCTCTTCCTTAAAGATTTTATATATGGGGTGGGATCTGCTCACAGACCTTAAATGACAGAGTTCTTCACAGTCTCTCCCAGCCGATGGATATAGGAAGTTTGAACGACTAATATCGAATGATAAAACACGGGTTGGTTGACTGATCCAGCGCCCGATTTAATGAATCAGTAGGTTTTTTGACTTTCTAAATTTCTTTGTCTTCTAGACTTCTCAGTTCTCTCTCTGTTCATCTTCTACAATTCTGAAATTTCATCTTCTACTATTCTGAAATTAAAAAAACCAAAGAATATCTATGATTTATTAAAGAAATTATTGGGATATAGGAATTATCAGTGATTTTTAACCTAAAATTTATTTTGGATTTAACACAATTTCAGATCCCTTTCTCTCTCTTTTTTTTTTTTTATTAAGATCAACAGATTTGTGTTGAAAGTTGTAGTTGGGGAACCGATTAAGAGATTGTTTTAAAAGACGATTATGGTATATCTACACTTGTTAAAAGTGCTTCTGGGTTGTTGGTATCATTAATATCTACGGATTGAAGATGTGAATGATATAACTATACTTAGCAATTTGTTTCATTCATTTGAATTTTTCATTTGAATCGTATGATTGGAGTTATTGTTGATGTTGGTTCTGATCTTACATGGATACTGATTTGAAGATAATTGATCTTAATTAGGATATAAAATGGATCGATCTTGATATTTTGAAACCTTTTCAACAGTAATTTATTTGGCCGGAGAAGAGAACCAGAAAAAGAAGTAAAATATTTTGTCGGAGAAGAGAAACAAATCTAAAAGAACTACGGGAACATATTACCGGGTCGCGGATCAGTCAACAAGCCCGTGATTCATCACTCAATATTAGTCGTTCAAACTTCCTACATCCAATGGCTGGGAGAGGCTGTGACGAACTCTGTCATTTAAGCTCTGTCAGCCGATCCCGCCCCTTTATATATACATCTTGTTTGTTTATGAAGGTCTTTTTTTTTCTTTTTAAATGATATATACTTGATTATTAGTTAATATTTCTGATTAGAGAAAAAACGTACATGATTAGTAGTTAGTTAATTCTGACTCTAAGTAGATCTTAATGATAAAATTATTCACTTTTAGAAGAGATTTGAGCACGTTTTGTTGGACCATTTTAGGAATCTTTCTGCCCCTCCCACCCCCACAAAAACTTTGATAATGGTGCCTTTTCTTTTGGAGCATCTCCATCTTGAAGTTTAGTGCTCGTGAATGGTTACTGTGCAGAATATACCAACTAATTCCTTGACTAAACGTTTGGACACAAACAAAACCTACAAAAAGTACACCATCACTTTTGGTTTTGATTTTCCATGTTTGAGTATCAAATGGTTACGTTTTCTAATTTCTATATCTACTCCCATCAATAATGTAGATATATGTTCAGTTTTTAGCACAACGTGCTCAAAATGAGAAAATTAAACGGCTTCCAAAGGACAGTGACTGCAAATAAGTGGACTGGATGTCGGCTGTCGCCTGATACGACAAACCTATAATGTAATGGTTCGATAACGACCATGCTTTCGGAAAGCTTGAACAGGCCAACGATATATATCAGTTATTGGTTCAAGAGCACCTATCTCCCCAAGTCCATTTCTACATATTTTTCTTGTGATCTTATTGTATAGTGCGATTGATCTTTCAGAGAAAAATAAATAAATCAAAGCTAGACAATACTGCTAGGAGTCCAAAGCTGATCCGTTCGGGATGTCGACATTCAAACAGCGAACGACACACGTTTTTGGTGTTTAGTGATGGAGGAGATAAATGAAGGTCGAGTCCAGCGGATATCTATCCATTCAGCGGACCCTAGAGACTGATACTGCCGACCACATATTTATGTTTTCTGCCCGTCCCTCCATTGCATTTCACATGACTTAGACGTATACCTGTTAGTCCATAACACGTTACCAACAGTACGTAACCGATGATGCAAACCATGCTCTTACTTTCGGCTTCTTTTTTTGATTAAATTGATAATTTTTATTTTTTTTTAATTACTTTACAGGCGCATCTTTTCCGTGGCTCCTCCTATTTTATTACAACGGGTTACTACAATGGCAAAGCTATTGCGTGATGATATATATGATAAACTCGTCAACACCAAATTCTTTACCGATCAAGAAAATCATGCACTCGTTCTGCTATCATATTGGGTCATTCTCAGGCAGGGCAAACATGAGGGAAGTAAGCTGAGTTATTCAATTCTTTGGCATCGGTGGAAACAGAAAAATGACAGATCTTTTGTGGAACCTTTTGTGCTCCACCGTATATCAAATTTTGGTTGCTTGGAAAACTATCATAACATGTAGTTAAAGTTTTTTTTTCTTTTTTTTTGAAGCATACATGTAGTTAAAGATAATTTATTTATTTTGAGTCTTTTATCTTTAATATAACCATCTTTCTTCAAGAACAAAATAAAATGGGGAAGGATCTGTTGAGCGTTGAATCTATGGCTTCATCTAACACTATGTCACCATCTGATGGAAGCTGCTACATACCCCAAGATCTATACAAGACAAAACACCCATAACTATGGGATTGCCTAAGCAAATGGGATACCCAAGTAACCCAACCACACATTGCGAATGTAACTTCTCAAGGTGAATCACAAGATTCACAACCACAACATTTCTTATAACATAACCCATATGGTGACACTGACACACAAAATTTAAGACACGTTAAATGCACCTCAACGCTGCTTTCAACATACACCTCTGAACAAAAAGTATTTGCAGAACCTTAAGAATTGCCTTCAGTATCCCTAGTTCATTCTAGGGTTTTCGACAAACCTTAAAAGCCACTATGCTGTATCCACCCAACCCTACCTATGCAGTCTGCTCAAAAATTTGGCATACGCGTAAAAAACAATTCAACAACAGTAAAATACTTGCTATTAAAAACCATGAATGAAAAAAAAATAAAATTCAACACATTGAATAAAGAAAACACAAAAGCCACTTGTTACAATTTCAATTCAAGGGTAGAGTAAGGGTAGTGTATTATTTTCTACATTACTAATCTCCTTTCAGGATCTATGGATTACTAATTATGGAATTCATCAGGCAAACCAACCTATGCCACCAATACTGAGCTAGGGCTCCTCATTATTCTCCATAACTGACTACATTACCCACTTAAATGATTAGAAGCAATCCTTTCTATGTCTACAGAGCCAGCCGTCCTCGTTTAGGACATCTTACGTAGCAGAGGAATTCAGTCCAACGAACAAGAATAATGAATCACAAGAAACTAGCAATGTGTAAAAAGCTTCTGACTACTAATAAGAATTAAAAGCTAGAATTACGTTTTAGTAAACCTTCATCACTTGTGGTCCTATACCTTCAACAATTCCCCTTGGAACCTGCCAGGAGTTCTTCACCAACAACCATGATTTTGGTACGTTCTAGTGGGTGCCCCACCGAGCCAAGAACCTACCTTTAAATGTATTAATGAATATGACCAACAGAAAAATAAAAATAAAACACTACGAGAAAAAAAGGAAAAAGGACAACATGGAACAGAATAAAATAAGTTAAATAACAAGCTAACACTAGGGATGATTCAAATGTTTAAAATATTTGCAGTACTGAACTAAAAAGTCTGTTGATACGCAAAAGACAGGTTACTAACACGGTTCATTCCAGCCTGTAATGTTTTAGTAACCATATTACTCATGTTATTAGCCTGTAATAAAAACTTAACAAACAGAATTGAGAAAGTATAGAAGAAGGGGGCAAAAATTAACAATAAGTAAACTCGTTAACCATCATGCTACTACGAACTTGGGGGTTAAAACTTCTGACCTTACAGCAACTGAGGGTTCATTTTCCCTTGGGTATTTGGGCTACAGTACTATGTCTAATTTTTATGCGTGAGGAAGTCATCCATGATTGGATCTAGGCATAATGTGTTCTCTTCTTCAGGACCAGTTAGATCAGATATGCATCCAAGTACAGGAGTATCGACATGAAAGTTTTATCCTCGGGCCAAATGTATCTAATAACAGCTGCATTTTATGCGCCAACAACCCTGTGTTCTTCTCAAAGTGCGAACATGTTACTATTAATATATTTCAGGGCTCAAGATAGATAAATAGAAAATCAAGATAATCACATGGTACGAAATAGCATAAAAACCAGCGGAAAACATAATATGACAGCAAATCCACTTGGAAAAGCAATAAACGAATGAGTGTATTTGTGCACAAACTCAATCACAAAAAACACATCTGGTTCTGTATTCTATCCATCAAGCATGCAGAAAAAGAAGCTATTCTAGTTAGTTAACACAAAGTAAGATTGATACCTTAGGAAATAGATTCAGATGTGCGAGCATAAGACCTTCCAGGGTGCAGTTGTTCCACTTGTGTCTACAAGTACGCCAAAGTTATCGATTTGATGGCTTCATAAATAATTCTCGCGCAAACTATCAATAAGTTAGACAGGCATGACGATGCTCCCACCAATATGAAAAACATATGAAAGAAACAGCAGTATGTAAGTTAAAAAGATACGATGAACGTGATAAAAAAAAAACATAAGAATTGATTACAGTTAGGATCATAAAAGAGATAGTTATCTGGATCTTTGAGCAGCCATGTTTACAGGATAACAACAGAAGATTTGATATGCTCTACTCACAGCTATTCATCCAACTGGTAATGTATGGAGCTAAAATGCAGGATTCCAGTGACTTTGCAGCTGAGCTCGTGGTTAGTATTTCTCCCGAGAAGCTCAAGCTCCTAATGATACCTGAAATTTATCGCTACACTGGCAACCTTCCTGCACTGTCGATTTTCTGAATAATTTGGAAAAATAAACCCCAATCTACCTAACAATTCAATCAAACGAAATCTGGAATGAGAGAGAATTGAAACAATATACATACCACAGCTTTCAAAACTCAAATTTCATAGGCAAAAGATGCTCGGCGAGTCATGATTCTCCCAAAAAGAACTTGTTTATAAATATAGGAGATACAAAACCTCATAAGGTCCAGCAAATAAATAGATCTTTGTCACTGATAATCAAATTTAAATTAAAATGAAAAACAAACAACTGAACGACATAACACACTAAGATTGAACATAAATGCTAATCATCAAAGAAGTAGTGTTCGTTAGTTTTAGATTTGTAGAATGAAGTGAAAACTCCTCCAAGTGTTTTTGATGGTTGCGGACTCCACATTTGTTGTAAGCATTTCTTCATAATTGAATCTATACCAGCACGATCAGATTTCTGAGCTCGTTCAGGCAACAAGGTTTTCAGAGAAGAAATGTTTTCGACCTCGCAGTTCAGCCAATAGTCTTCGGCTTTATCACTTAGAAGTACTTTCTTATCAAAGATGTGTGCAGCGATGTTCCTAACCACTTTGAGACATTTACTGTGTAGATTGAAGAATCGAAAAGTTTTGGGATCCACCCAGTACAGTAAAACATGGTCGTAGAAGCTCACTAGGCGAAAATTGCCACTAAACGGAATTGAATATAGTGAAAGATCAAAGGTTTCCTTGATCCAAACTTGTTCGTCTTTGTAAGCCTTCAAGATTTTCAGGTGAACTTTTTCTACAGTTGACGTAGGAACATCCATTGAGATTGCATTAGAAGCAGTCGTTTCTGCTACTACTGGTGATTTCATTTCAAATATGGCAACACCTAAACACCCTTTATGCTCAAACAATTTGGCATTACTGATAGTGCAGGATTCATCGCGTTCCAGTGGGATTTGAATATATCGAAACTTGTCTTCATGGAGGTCGAACAACAGAATCACCCGACGATCAATGGTCATCCAAAACAAAGCTCCTCCTCCTGTGCCTCCATAAGAAGTGAATGTGGCTGAAGTATATGTGGCTGATAATTCAGAATTCACTGGTCGAGGATAGAAGTTGTAGTCGTCTGGGAAATCAAATTCTATCCAAGAAGATTTTTTTCCGAAAGTATAAACGAAACACTTAGGACACCTAGTTTCGAGAATGAAAACAATGAGTACCAATTTATACTCATTGTTTAAGGAATCGAAACCAAATCCATGAGAGAGCAGCGTATACCCATTACCTATGTGATGGATAAACGGAGGGACTATGCGTAACAATTCCCTTGTAATAAAGTTATAAACATCGAAAACGAAAGCCATACCACCTTTGTTCTTCTGTTTAAAACAAACCAAACCATTGCAAAATCCAACATATTTCCCTCTATTTGTGTATGGCATTGTTTTATGAAAATCGAGGTTGTAATTATCAGTGTGATCATCATGAATATCCCTAGTATGAAACAAGTTTTTGTAGAGACATGGTTTATCCCCCGTGCGACGATTAATATAAAACACGAGAAAGGGATGTTTTTGGGAATAATTAATCAAATGAGAATTGCAAAATTGTGGATTTTGATGGACGGAATTGTATAAATACTTACTGGCGCAGCTCAATCTCGTCAGATCTTCTATGGGAAGTCTTGATAGAAACTCCAAAGTCAATTCAATTGGAAGAGACATCTGTAAATTATCTTCTTCTTCATTTCCTAATTGCTTCTTCTTCTTCTTATTGTTGTCGTGATCATGATATTCTTCACCTTTTCTTGGGTACATTACCGCTACCGATTTACAATTCGATAGGACTCTTTTTTATTAGGGTTTAGGGACCTTTGAAACTTTTTTTCCCTGCAACTACCCCCTTTCAAAGAGAGACTGAGAGAGAGGAAATTTATTTATTTTTATCTTAAGCTTTTGAAACTTGCTTACGTGGCCAACTGAAAACTACGACGAGCCTCTAACAATCTTCTATAGCCGGTAAGGTATTTATACTGAATGTTTGTATTTGATCGACCAAAAAACGGAATGTTCTATTTCGTGGAAAATTATTGGAAGCCCAATTTTTTATACAAAAAACCCACGAATTAAATTGCGTATATGAGTAACTCATTATTTGTCATCTTCTATATTATAAGGGACAGTGATATTTTCGTATATCGATGGATATTTACGGTTCAGATACATAAAAGACGGTCAAGCTGGAACAAATAATATATGTTTTGAGATATACAGTTTATGCACATAAACGACGGTCACGATCAAGCCGCTAATATAAAGAACGTGCAATATCACAGAATTTTAAAACAATGGGTTTTTGAGCCTTGGACGGTCGAATAACATTTTCAGAGACAAACATTTGTATCCGACCATCCCAATCTCATCTCAGCCGAAGACATCGGATGGTCATCATTTTTGTAACCTATATCATTATGAATTCAAATTTATTAATTAGTGGATAACCACTTAACTCAAAATATTTAAAGAAACATTAAATGTAATCATAACATCATTTATACATTGATTGTAGTTGGTGGTGGCAATGTGAATCTGATGGGAAGTGAGACTTTTTTTCCTTCTTTTTCTAAAGCATGAGTGAGACATGTATTTATAATATGCGTACATACTATTACTTAAATGATTAAGTATTTGTTTTTGGATGATTTATATGGTTAATTTTACAGTGTAGGGATGAACATTATTTTGGATACAAAACCTAATTCAGCTTAATCTTGGGTTTCAGAATAATGGTTCCCGATAGCAGAGGTAAAGAATTCATCTCATTCAAAGACATCTGACGGATGTAAGATTTGTAACCTCCTTTAATTATGGATATATACATTTATGACACTCATAATTAGCTCATAACCAATTAAAAATATATGCCAATGAAAAATCCTTACCATTACTTGATAAAAAAAACTAAGAAATAATCATCTTATGAAAAGCACAAAAAAAAATTATTTATTAAAAAATATCTTAACAGACTGGCCATCTTTTATCAACTCGGAAGTAAAGAACATCGTTAAAACTTTTGCCAAAATAAAAAATAAAATAATTTCTTTATTTATTTCATATACAGTTAAATATGATTTTGAATAATAATATGCATGTATGTTGATTCAAATAAGTCAAATGCAAAAAGATACGAGTCAAAAAAAATATTACAAAACAGAAAGGGTTCTTGAGGCTTTGACGGTTGGATAATATTTTGAGAGACAAATCTTTCATCCGACCATCCTAGCCAAAGACATCCGACAGATAGAAGATTCATAACCTCCTTCAACTATTGGTATATGCATTGATAACCCTCATAATTAGTTCCTCACCAGTTAAAAAAATTTGTATGCCAACAAAAAATCCTTAGCATTTAAATGTTACAACTACGTAAAACTTTTTTTTTTTGACTCATATCTTTTTAAAATCAGATTATCCCACCTTCATCAACCTACAACAAATAACATTAGAACATTTACGGTTACAACATGGAAAACCATTATTTCTGCCTTGAAATAAATTAACTGCCCTTCATCAACTTGCAAAGAACAAACAACAATATGTTAAGAATACAGAAAATTCATTTTCATTTGATTCATTTTTTTACTGGAAATAATTGAAATACAAAAATAAATACATATACTTGAGAACTATCCAAATATTGAATCGCCAAAACTTTTCACTTCAATCGTAGGTCTAATTTAATTTTAGTGAGAAAAGAAATATTATTTAAAGCCATGAACACTCGCAAGGCTGCTTTCTTTGCAGCCTTGCAAATGAGATAATAATCTTGCTTGGAGTCGCATTCTTTTTCAAAGCTACATTTACACTGAACCTCAATCTTTTCGTAAACCTTCCTGACTTTTTGGGTGGTTTCCTTTTTCCTCTGAATCTTCTAAATTAAATTTTTTTATCTCCTTGATCATGATTGTATTTTTTTATTCTCATGATTCACATCCAGCTTTTCATCTCCTGATTTGGTGTTATTATTATGGAGAAGATTAAGAGATTTAGTAGATTTAAGGCTACAAGAAATACCTTCATCATTCTCGGTATTATTGAACGAAACGAAACCCGATACTCTGCATTTAACTGTTTTAATTTCTCTAGATCATCCATTTGGTATCTCGGTCACTTTTGCTGCTAGCCTTTTCAGAACTTATTCCACCAATAAAAGCTACAAACATGGGCGTCATAATCGAGGCTAAAGTTTAGAACGTGCATTACATAATTAGGGTTCATATAACTCACTTTTTTTTTCCTATTTTAAGTAGATCGAAGACAAATATTTATGGACGAAATAAGGGCAGAGTAGACTTAAGGCTAAAACCAATGCCTTGAACACGATCTAGCTCCTCTGATATTCCTCTCCACTACCGGTTTTCTTCTCTTGATTATACTCTGCATCCCACTAATCATCCTCCTCACATACACATATTATCCACCTATAATCACTAACTCATCATCACAATTCATTTCACTGAAATACTTACCAGTTAAGAAAATAACGTCTGTAATATAAAGTTTGCATGCATAAGAAATGACTTCTTTATGATTAACATATCATTACAAAAACTAAAGGAGCACAATGGAAGTTGAAACTATGAAAAATCAAATGTCGAGGATGAGGGAAAGAATATCAAATAACAAACCGTGGCTACAACAACTATTTAGCCAAGACTTTGCAATGAACAATGAGGAATACAAATACTTGGAATCCGTGAACTAATATGAGACGAAACAAATGGTTCTCCATCCAAAATTTAGACCAGGACTCCCTTTGGAAACATTTAAATATAAAACTAACAAAAAGATAACGAAACTTATCGATACTGCTGAAAAATATCGTGAGGACTCGAGACAATGATATCGATGAGAGAATATCGATGTTCCTTTGAGGAGGAAAAGGAAGGAAAACCTTACTTCGTGCATCATATGTACACGAAAATATTGATAATTTTGGCTTCGTCGAAACCATCCAATGGAGATGACCTGGAATAATACATGAATAGAATCACCAGAACATGTGGATAACGAACACATGACGATAGTGCCAGCGATCAAGGAAGAATTTATGAGAGGATGTAATTACATGTATTTCTCATCCGATAAAGATTCGGCATAAAGATCTAAATACAACACAAATCAGTATCAAAGACCGCCAATCTTTGGGGATCGACTAAAAAATTATTATTTCACGGAAACATAAAATAATCTACCTAGCATTTTTATCAGAAATTATTATTTTAATCAATTGCAAGTGTAACTGAATTTATAATTATTTGGATGACAAATATCTAAGATTTTCATAGATACAAGTTCTCATGAGTCAAAATACATCTTTTCATAGTTTGTAGTATTTATTTAAATCATTCTGACCAAAACTTATTCCGTCTCATGCTGTGTCGTTACGACACGGGTTATTTCTAGTAATATTACATTGGTCACGAAATTAACGTTTCAGCTGGTCATTCTCGTTCGTTAAAGGTTGATGCGTTTAAGAGGTTACAGGTTCGAGTCTTCGATTGTGCAGTATTGCAGAATTTGACATGGAAGGTAGATTTAGTTTTCACCCTTGCGACATAATCAGCGCCCTATACACTTCGGATTTGTTGGTTGGTTCCTCATAAGACTCATTCGTAGGCTAGAACGGAAACTTGTTCAATTAATGTAGTAGTCGTTGGAGCTTAGTTTGTTAGGCTTCCAATTGATGTAATAATCGTTATTCAAAGATATAATAATCTTTAAAAAAAAGGTTATTTTATAAATGATTTCCCAAAATAACTCCTGCTAATTTTATCTTAAAACAATTCCAAAATCACTCAACCGTGATTTTATAAACAGTTTCCTAAAATAATTCTATCAAATTTTATCTTAAAATCAATTCCTAAAATTACTCCACCTGACGCCTTCTTCTTTTCCTCTTCCTCTTCCTAAAATAACTCACCCAATCAACCCCTTAAAATTCTCATTGGATCTATATTGCAATTATATTGGAATCAGTTGCGCTTTGTGAAAGTCGCAATTATCACTAGGTCATTGAAAAAAATCGCAATTACGATTTAGCTCATTAAAAATCCAGTCTTTATTTAGTGATTAAATTTTTTAGTTACAATTATCACTGGCATATCGTCGATCACAATTTTTGTCACCATTTAGTATCAATCACAATCTTTATTTTATCGGTTTTGAATTTTGTTACAATGATAACATCACAAATTTAAGGGTGAAAAATGATTTATCAACCAAAATACGTATGAAAAAATTATTTTTCAGACGAAATTACACAAGTGAAAACAAAATTTATCTCTAAAAAATAAGTGAAAACTTAACTTCTCATCTCAAACACAAATGAAAAAAAAAAGCATGAAAAATATAGATGTCCAAGAGTTTCACACTTGTCTCTCTCCAACTTATTTTGGTCGATTTAAATCGACCGACCAGTTGAATAATGACTTCAACACTCCTCCATTACCTCATAAAGAAATAAAAGTGAAAAACTCCTCTATTACCTGGTAAAAAAATAAAAGTGAACTTCAATTGTGATGAAATTATGGTTTTCACGGATCAGTGAAAACTGTAATTATCAAAACATGTGAAAACTACTATTATCAAAACATGTGATAACTGCATTTATCCCTAGATATTAAAATTTCTGAAGTAATGTTGAGTGTATTAACTTGTTACTCATCCATGATCAAAAAAACAAACCCTAAAACCCATATCGAAAAGAAAGAAAAAAACGCACTTAAACGTGTTTACAACTTAACTGATTCATTCGGAAGATTTCATTGTTGCTTGTATAGATAGGAAGGATTTACGAATTAATATATAATCACAAAATAATCGTTTACCTGATTATCAAATAAAACTCATCATACTCATATAATCACAAATAACATACCTGATTACTCGTCGTTTCATCAAACTCGTAGCCAACCTCAGACCCTTTACTATAATGGTGAAAGAAAATAGAAACATCACGAATCAAATAACCTATAAAGGGATAAAATTTTGAGAATATGGGACAAAACCGGTAGAACTCCTTGTTAAAAGGACGATGAATATTGTAGTTACCTAAAATAGGTGAGAGGCTAAAGTGGAATTATAAGGTTTCTGAAAATGAGTTATGGGAGGTTGAGCACGAAGAGTCTTCGCCTAAACCACGCACAGTTGTCGTTCAAAGGTTGCTTTAGTCACAGGAGAGGTTAGGGATGGTCTTAGGGAGGGAAGCAGATGAAGAGAGAGAACAAAAATTCTAGGGTCTTGAAGAATAATTGCCTTGAGAGGTTATGAGAAAGATGATTGTAACTTAGAGAATTGGAGGACCTATTTATAGCTGAATTCTCTAATCTCAGGTCCGTGAAGATAATCATTGATTTTTGTGCCGTGCGGAGCAATTCACCCATCTCTTCAGGAATAGATAGAGATAAACTAGGTTGATTTTATCTCATTATTCCACCGCCTTTACTCTCTTATGCGGTGAGAAATAAGACGGTATTTCTCATACGTGTCGTAGACCGCCAGATCAAAACCCTAATTGTTATTCCCCATTTGTGTGACGCTGAGTCAGCCTTTGTGATAACATATTGCAATAAATATTCTCTTTAGAGTTGGCCGAGATAGAGATATATTTTCCGATTTGTAAGGATAACTAGGATGAGTCACGTGAAAAGGAATGGGATACCTCAGAATTCGTGTGGATAGGAGACTTGATTCCTACATGAGGCTCGTTCCTACCATGGGGATCGGAATATCAGTCTTATTTGATATTTCCCGATAGATTTGAATCTCTCTGAAATATTGAAGAGAGATTTGAATCCCTACGAGATTTGGAAGAGAGATTTGAACCCCTCCGAGATTTTGCAGAGAGATTTGAATCTCTTCGAGATTTTGCAGAGAGATTGGAATCTCTCCAAGATTTTACAGAAATATTTGAATCTCTCTGAGATTTTGCAGAGAGATTTGAATCTCTCTGAGATTTTGCATACGAATCAAAATCTCTACGAATATTTTATTAACGGATCTGAATCTCTCCGTGGTCAGCTAGGAATCATCCTGGAGAGAGATAGAAAAGGCTTTGTACGCCCGATTAATGCCTTTGCGAGACTTTGGCTCACTTGTCTTTGACTAGCGTATCTTGCAGAGATGTGCTAGGAATCAATTGTGTGTCTATATAATGGGATAACAAGACAATTGTATCTAGAAAGGATGTTCTAGGATTCCGTCGAAAGGGCCCTGAAGCAGAATAACCAGCGTATCTCGCGGGAATGTTCTAGGAGTTATTCGGAAACCTCAGTAAGTCGAGTCAGATCCTAGAGCAGACATGACTAGTGTATCTCGCGATGATGTACTAGAAATCAGTCCCTGATCTCAAATGGGGTGAGTCATGCGTACAAGAGACACGCATATCTCTCTTTGGGTCATAAGTCCCCTGGGACGTTTTTAGGCATCTACGGAGCCTACATGACCAAAAGTATCTCGTCGAGGATGTTGTTAGAGCATAGCTCGGTTGAACCCACCAAGCGATGGTATGTCAAGTTTGGTTGTCATATTTTAGTGAACCAAAACTAATTTAAAGCGTCGTTTGATTATATGCTAGATTCAACTTCGTACAAGTTAACTAAAAAGTTATTAGGATATGAGATATACAAGAATTACTCGAAGACTTGAATAATGTGAAGAAGTAAAGAGCTACATCGACGACATCATCCTTCCTCTTAAGGTTAGTAATATTTTGACTTGAACTGTTTCATTCCTAACGTATATTTCAAGTCGTGCATATTGAAAACATAACTGTGAAGCTGTCAATGATTGTCCTTTAGTTAGACATAGTATTAAGGAATTATAATACGAAGGATAACGTTTATCTTTTGAACTTCGTATATAAGACATCGACATAATCGTATGAATGCTATTGTGATTATGTATGTGTATGGGTGAAGATTTCGTCCTAGGAAACAATGTTTTACATTCGTTTAAAGGAAGTACATTCATTAAAATTGATTTGTGAATTGAAAGGGAAATCGCTAGGCTTATTGGTATTGTTATTCATTGCAAATCTTCAGATTACCAATATGTGTGGTTGAGTCTAACCGTTCATAACTTGTTTATGTATCTTGGTAAAACTAATCACAATGCCTGACTTTTGTATTAGTATGACTTTTATTAGTGAAACCGATCTAAGTAATCACCTGAGATGGTATGATCGATATTTTGTAATTGGTGTGACAAACTCTGGATATTGGGTAACCGATCCTAGTAAGAGGTGTGACCTATCACAAGTATGTGTTGTTAGAGCATTGCTCGGTCGAACTCGCATGCATTGCTATCTCAAGCATGTTTGTCAATGTTAGTGATCAAAACTATAAGTCTTGTTTTCTAGTCTACTATAGGTAAGGCTTGGACTAGGATAGAAAGTGTAGTTGAGCTCAAGGACTTCATGGAGACTCATCATACAAGATGAAGAACCACTCAAGGAACCGGTGGAACTTCTCGACAAAAAGGTATGTGGAGACTTGAACTTATCTATCACTCAAAAGTCTATTATTATATCTCCTACTCTTTGAGACAAAAAGTCGTATGCTATATATAGACTTTGATTATACACATTTGCTATTTCGAGCCGAGTATACCTCACCTATCTATATCTCGAAATATGTGTTGGTAAGCTTTTCGCTTCAACCAAGTTTGCCTAGTGACGAAAGTCATGATATGTTTCAATCACTTTGAAAATTTCTTTGACGAGAAACGGTGTAACAACTATATAACGTCCTCTAAGAATGTTTCAATGATTGAAATGATAGTTTAGATTACATAACCAATGGTGGGCATAACCATTGTTATGGAAACACATTTATGTATAAGTCATATTCCTTGAACCAAAGTTTGCGAAATTTATTGATCAAGAGAACCGGAAGAATGACGTGATCCAAGTCCGCGAACTGCCGAAGTTCTCAAACCCGAGAATTTCTGTTGGAGTTGGCAAACTATTTGCGTGAAGCTAAGTCCGCGAACTCATTCTGCGAACCCAGTCCGCAAATCGGAGAAGTTCTCATACCCGAGAATTTCTGCTGAAGTTTGTAAACTCTGCCCGGTAACTTAAGTCCACGAACCTAGTCTGCGAACTTGAGAAGGTCATATATCTAAAGATGATTTCTGAACTTAAACTTAAAAATACTAAGGAATGCAGTTTGCAAACCGTGGCTATAAAAGTTCATGAACCGATTCAAGTGAATCAAATCATCTTTGCTTCAATTGTGTCTTGTGTACTATATAAGATTTCCTTGCAATTGAACAACTCTCTAACTAGTTCATTTTGAAGTCATTTGAACTAGTGATGGTGAAGAAGAACATGGTTGATATGAAATGCTTATATGGCTAACCATTTGGTTAACTATTGTGAACCAACAAGTGCATACGTTTGGGTACGGTTAACAAACCTAGAAACGTGCATTTCAATTGTGTGTAACAAGCTAAGTTTTCGATCTAACGGTTGAGAAATATTAGCTTGAATCTAAATCAGGTTTTCATCTAACGGTGAATATTGATTGCTTTGTTACCAAGGTAACTTGGATTGCAAACCCTGATTTGAAAGACTATATAATGGGAACTCTAGTATCTGTGCAAAACTAATCCCCACACCTTATATGTGATACTAGTTTGCGTGCTAGAGTCGGTTCTCCTTTAACCTTTGGTTTTCTTCTTCAAAAACCAGGTTAACGACTTAAAGACTTCATTGGGATTGTGAAGCCAGATCGATACTACTTTTATCGTAGTTGTATGATCTGATCTTGCATCTTCGATCGACGGGTACAATAGATTGATTGGATTGAGATTGATATCTCCGATAGGCAAGATATAAAAAGTAATCACAAACATCTTTGTATCATTGTTTGTGATTCCGCAACATCTTGTTTCTCTACCATACGATTAAGATTGTTGTGAGGTGATTGATAACTCTAGGCTGTTCTTCGGGAATATAAGACCGGATTATCAATTGGTTCCTGTTCACCTTGATTTATCAAAATACGGAACAAAAACCTTTAGGGTTTATCTGTGGGAGACAGATTGATCTTTTGATAGACTTGTCTGTGTGAGACGGATTTGTTCATCATCAAGTCTTCGACTTTGGGTCGTAGCAAATCTTAGTTGTGGGTGAGATCAGCTAAGTGCGCAGTATCCTGCTGGGATCAGAGGCGTAGGGAGTACAATTGTACCTTGGATCAGTGGGAGACTAATTTGGGTTCAACTACAGTCCAGTCCGAAGTTAGATTGGAGTAGGCTAGTGTCTGTAGAGGCTTAATACAGTGTGTGTTCAATCTGGTCTAGGTTGCGGGGTTTTTCAGCATTTGCGATTTCCTCGTTAACAAAATTTCTGGTGTCCGTGTTATTTCTATTTCCTCATTATATTGTTTTATCTTTATAATTAAAATAATACAGGTTGTGCGTTTAGATCATCAATTTGAATATTCCAACCTTTGGTTGTTGATTATCGTTAATTGATCCTTGGATATTGGTCTTTGGTACCATCCAAGTTATTCCTTGTATTTGATTAGAACTCCCAGTTCCTGCTTGAGTAAATCAAATCAAGAGAGAGATATAAACTCGTTGATATACTTTTAATTGATCGAGTCTTGTTGATTCTCTTAAAAGTATATTCGAGTTTGTCCATACAGATTGCTAAGCGAAATATTGGGTGGTGTCGTTAGACCCCCGCTTTTTCAATTGGTATTAGAGCAGGCAAACACGTTTAAGACCTTACAAGTCTGTGTTTGTAGCGATCTGACTTTATGGACAGAGGTGCTATCTCTATTAACGTACCACCAGTCTTCGATGGATCTAATTACTTATGGTGGAAAATTTCTATGCGAGCCTTTCTTCAAGCACGTGATTTTCAATCATGGGTATATGTTGTTAATGGCTATGATGCTCCCGTTGTGGCAGTTGGAGATATAAACGTTCCCAAGAATATTGGTGAATATAGTCCTGCCGAGATACTTGCTGCAAAGCAAAATTCCGACGGTTTGAATGGCATTACCCCAAATCTTCAGCACCATGTGTCAAATTGCACTAGGTCTAAAGATGCTTGGGATATTTTAGAAACCGCATTTGAAGTTAACTCCATTGAAAAGGAAGCTAGGCTTCAAAACCTTAATTTCGATTGGGAAAACCTTCGTATGGAAGATGAAGATACATTTGATGAGTTTAATCACAGAGTGTCTGAAATTGTTAATGCATCTTTGGCATTGGGTAAGACTATTCCTGAAAAGGACATTGTGATGAAAATTCTCAGATCGCTGCCATCTAGATACGAGTTTAAGAAGCATGCCATCATTGAGGGAAATAACCTTGATAATCTTTCCAGAAATACATTGGTTGGAAAGCTAAAGATATTTGATCATGAGCATACAAAAAAAATCGGAAAAGATGTTGCCTTTAAAGCATAGAAGAACACTAAATTACTTGATAAAAGTAAAAGTGGTTATGTCTCTGAGGATGATCGATCTGAGGATGATTTTTCGGATGAAGATCTTGACAAATCAGTCTCCTTGATCGCAAGACAGTTTAGGGATCTTCTATTGAAGAGAAGTAAACGGTTTTCAAGAGACAAAGCTAGGTCGTCAGATAAACCTCACAATCGCGTTCCTCCTAAAAACAGGGATGCTGACGAGGCTGATAACGAGGATATGCCACAGTGCTTTAAGTGTAAAGGTTTTGGTCATTTTGCAAACGAGTGCCCAAATCGTAGAAAATACACTGGGAACAAAGGTCTTGCTGTAACACTTGATGAAATGTCTGAGATCTATGATTCTGATGAATATAGGAAATCAAGTGTCGGTCTTATATGTGAAAACATTGATTTTGATAATTGTAGAAATACATATATCAACCTTGATGGTTTCGGTGAAGAAGAGAATATTATCCAAGATTGACCAATCCTTTGGAAACTCTGTTTGTAATGTTTCAGGATCTACTATATGTCTAGCTGCTTTCACACCACAAATGCCTGAATATTATCCAAGATTGACGTGCTCATTTTGTTCTCAGAAGGGTCATGAACTATCAAGATGTTACAAGTACAAACATCAAGTGAGACACGCCAACAAAATTCAACGAAGAGCAAATCGGTTGGCAAGGAAGCTTAAACTTGCTCAGAAGACTGCTGAGGTATGTAGGATTTTATCTTCGTCTAAGAAGTTGGTTTCCGAAGACAAAATAAGACCATTAGAGAAGAAGGTATGGTCAAATTTCTTTGATAGATAGAAGTCAGAGGATTCATCTCAAGAGGAAAATGGTGGACAAATTGTCGTTCACCACAACACAAATTAATTGTGTTGTTTGGTAAATCTTGTCTCATGTGCCTGATCAAAAGAGATAAGATTGTGTACCGCTCAGGCTTTAGGAAAAGTTTTTTCTTAGGTTTGTTTTTCCTGTCTATCAAATAAAGGGTTATTATCGATAATTCTACTCTTTATAGGGTTTAGAGTTGGACGTCCACGAACCTGTTTAAAGGTTGCGAACCCTACATTCCTTTTTCCTCTCTGATATCCTTTATATCTTAAGACTGCTTGTTGAGATTGTGAATTCCACTCACAAAAACCAGTTGTTTATAATTGTTCTCCAAGCATCATGTCTTTGGATGGAAAAGATATCAACATGATTGTTAATCCATCAATCAAGGAAAAAGAGAAATTGTATTCGAAGATAACTCCAGCGAAAAGGAAGATAGGCTTCAAGACCTTAATTCCAATTGGGAAAACCTTCGTATGGCATACCAAGATACATTTGATGAGTTTAATCACAGAGTGTCTGAGATTGTTAATGCATATTTTGCATTGGATAAGACTATTCCTGAAAAGGACATTGCGATGAAAATTCTCAGATCGTTGTCATCTAAATACGAGTCTAAGAAGCATGCCATCGTTGAGGGAAATAACCTTGATAATCTTTCCAGAAACACGTTGGTTGGGAAGCTAAAGATCTTTGATCATGAGCATACATCCAAAATCGGAAAGGATGTTTCCTTCAAAGCATAAAAGGACACTAAATTACTTGATAAAAGTAAAAGTGTTTATGTCTCTGAGGATGATCTTTCTGAGGATGATTCATCAGATGAAGATCTTGACAAATCAGTCACTTTGATCACAAGACAATTTAGGGATCTTCTTTTGAAGAGAAGTAAACGGTTTTCAATAAACAAACTTAGGTCATCAGATAAACCTCACAATCGCATTCCTCCTAAAAACAGGGATACTGATGAGGCTGATGACGAGGATATGCCATCAATCGCGGTTTCATAAAGGGACGTCCAAGTAGCAATGGAGGAGACGATTCCGGTGATCCTTCATTCATCTCTAACACGCAAAAGTCAGCTGGAAATACTAGTTGATTAACCTGCACAAAAACATCTCCAACAATACATTGGGTAGACATTAGAGTGATCGGCTAATTGCAACACAATTCCAGATTTTTTAAGAGGACCTAATTCAAGTGAATTATACATAAATGCAGTCATAACATTAACGGATGCACCTAAGTCCAACATAGCTTTGTTAAATGTAGTGTTACCAACTGTGACGGGAATTTCAAAGCTACCAGTATCCTTGCATTTCAGTGGGAGTCTGTGCTGTAAGATTGCCGAAGAATTCTCCCCCACACTTAGCACTTCATTTCTTTGAGCCTTTGCTTATTGGTACACAAGTCCTTCAACACCTTTGCATATGTTGGAACTTGCTTAATAGCATCTATAAGTGGTATATTCACATGGATCTTCTTAAGAATGTCTAAAATCTCCTTTTCTAGTTCCTCCTTCTTGGACTTTGCAAATCTGCGAGGAAAAGGTAAAGGAGGAACATAAGCAGGAATAAGAGTTTTAGAGTTAGGAATAGGTACCTCGGAAGTTTGAGGTATTTCATCCCTCTTTTCCTCCAAAACTGGCTCCATGGGAGCTTATTCTTTACCCAAATCAGCAACTTCAGGTTGCACAAGTTGTGTACCACTTCTCAATGTAATAGCATTCACACCATCCTTTGGGTTAATAGGTTGAGAAGGGAGTTTTCCACTATTTTGTGCTTTCAATTAGTTCAATTCAATAGCCATGGAACCCATTTGTGTATGCAACTCCTTGATTGCACTCTTGGTCTCTTGTTGACTTTCTTTAAACATAGTACCAATGCCCTTCATCATTGCGTGAAGCTTTGCATCGATGTCGGAATCTTGAATTTGTGTTGGTTGTTTTTGCTGCGGCTGCTGCAATTGTTGTTGTTGCGGTTGAAATCCACTCGGACGGTTGAAAGTAGGTTGTTGAATAGCACCTTGCTTGTTGGCATAGCTAAAGTTGGAGTGATCTCTCCCCGGATTGTAAGTATTGGAGTAAGGATCATACCATCTTTGCTGATTTGGAAAGACCGCACTTGCTTGCTCCATCTCTTCGCCATATGAAGGTAAAATAACTGCAACCATCTTTTGCATCATTGTCTCCATATTATCCAACCTTTGATCACGGTGTGATGATGAATCACTAACTTCATGCACTCGCCTAACCATTGAGTCACCTCTTGTGTAGAATTGTTACGAGTTCTCAACCATGCTTTCAATCAACTCGGTAGCTCGGGCCACCGTCTTGTTCACTAGTGCACCACCACCCGCAGCGTCAAGAAGATATCTATCACTTGGTTGGAGACCTTCGTAGAAGTATTGAAGTATCGTCACGTCACTAAATTGGTGGTGAGGGAAGCTTGCTACCAACCTCTTATATCGCTCCCAACATTCATACAATGACTCCCCATCCTTTTGTTGTATACCACAAATCTCTTTGCGAATTCGGATGGCTTTTGACGCAGGGAAGTACCTCTCTAAGAAAAGCTTCTTCAACCCGTTCCATGTAGTGATACTTCCGGAAGGCAAGTAATATAACCATTCCTTAGCATTATCCGCCAAAGAAAATGGAAAATTTTTCAACATCGCTCCACCCACATTAATATTCTCTGGAAGCATGGCCATGATAACGTTGTGGAAATCCATGAGATGCTTGTTTGGATCCTCATTCACCATGCCATGAAACTCTGGAAACACTGTGATCAACCTTAGCTTGATCTCGAAGGTTGAATTTGTTTGAATACACCATCGTTGTGTATCTAGCATGTGAGAAGCCAAGTCCTTGAGTGTACGATCACCCATTGCTTCGTCTTCTTCAACTAGTGGTTCTTCTACGATTGGAACCTCTTGTTCTTCTTCTTCTTCTTGATGAAGAGCTTCTTGTTCTACTTCCAAGTCTTATTCTTCCGTTGTTCCTTGTCTTGGTTGGAGTATTGTGCCTCTTCGAGTAGCTATCCCGCACCTTGGATAATTACAATCTTTAGAAGCTAGGGATTAGGTACCTGAAAACAATTCTCGCAAATAAGTGAAAAACAAGACAAGAAACGAAAAGCAAATAGGCAAGCAGAAATTGTAAAAACAAACTAAAAACTAAATAATAAGCCGTATGCCTCCCTGACAGCGGCGTCAAAATTTGGTCGTTGTCGTATGCGTCAAAAATAAATTACTTTCTCACAACTCAAAATATAAAATATAGCAAGGACAAGAAAGGATCGTTCCCACAGAGAGGACCAGGTTATCAATATATTTTCGGTTTCTTATAAATAACATGGGGGATTTTTCTGATTTTTAATAAACTAGAAAAATATAAAAGCAAAGAAACAAATAAAACAAATCAAATTAAGTATGCGAAAGTTTTGGTTAAGGATTTCGTTTCATTCACTAACATGCTCTTGTCATAATAACTAGAATTGATATTTAACCTCTCATTATCAAAAGCCCTAAGATACCTAGTCGATGGAATATCCCGCAAATTTCCTCTTGTCATCAACAAACACATTAAAAGATGCGAATATGAATTCCACCAAAAGAATAACCTAACGCCTTGCGCTAATCATGTTCAATTCCTATGGATAATTAAGATTCATGAAATTAGGCTAATCAATGCAATTGAATTACATTGCGCAATCAATTTAACAAATGTCATGGTTGACATACGATTACAAGGATGTATCACTACAAGCTATAATCATATTTATGCTACTTGTGTTCAAGGATTATCGCTCGATGAAAAATCCTAAACTATCTATAGATATGAATATGAGTTCTACCAGTTTGCAACTTGACAAAATAGATAATCAAATCATGTTGCAATACGTCAATCATGCAACTATATACGCAGAGAATCATGAACGATAAATATGAGACAAAACTAATTCATTAAATCAAAGAATCATGTTATGTGAAATCCAACTAATCCATAACTAAAATAAAATTAAGTACTCATGCTCATGAAATTCACAACAAGAAAGAAAAGAAAAGCTAACATGTTTTTAAACCCTAAAACAAAAGTAAAAGTAAGGATAGATCATAACAGATAAGAAGATAGAACCCTTATATAAGTATCCAACTAGTAGTAGTCCTGTGCACCGAGTCCTTATCAATCAGTTGTCAAAACTAGCGTCAAACCCATGCCAAGTCAGTCTATGCAGCCCATGAGTCAGCCCCATCAAAAGCAGGTCCAAATCCACTTTGGCTTGTCAGTTCCAGAGAACTGACAGCCCACTTGCTTTCTGGTTCAACTGTCCGTTCCGAATAACTGACAGTTTAGTCTAGACTTCAATATCACCCACGACAATACTAACTCCCCTTTCTCAGCATCTCAACATTACCAACAAATGCACAAACGGCAGCACTTGCAGTTTAATTCCAGTTCTCGGCATCAGCTCACTTCTTTCCTTGTCTAAATACTGAAAGTTACAGCATCATCTTTGCCTTCATACCAGCAAGTTACAGCATCATCTTTGCCTTCATACCAGCACCAGTAGAAAGATGCGACCATTTACAGCACCAGCTCAATGCTTTCAACCATTGCTTCTGCTCCATAACATCATCAAGTCATTGCACCTTTAACTCTTGTAGTAACTCTGCAGCTCCACCTGACTAGTTCAACACTAGCACCCCTGCATCTGGATTTCTCAAACTTCAACTCTTTTCTATGCTCAACTGTAGGGGTGTAAATTCGGGCAGGCCGGGCCGTCCGGCCCAAAAACTAAGACAGTCCGGGCATGCCAGACTTAATATTTATGAGCCCGTAAACAATTTCAGGCCGGGCAGGCCGGGCAAAAGTAGATAATTTGCTACCCAAAGACCGCCCAAAACCCGCCTTTTATACGGGCAGGCCAGATCGGGCCGGACATGCCACTATTTTTTCTTTCAGTTTAAATTTTCAAATGAACGATATTAAATTTATTTACTTTCAATACGATATCCTTTCCTTTCTAACATTGCATACCGTAAGTGATAGTATTATTTTATATTTAAATTACAATGACAAATTTTAAATTTTAGCCTATAATAATTAATTAATTAGAGTACAGTAAACTTTCTATAATAAGAAAATATATTACCATTAATGTTTTGAAAAGGTTAATTATAAGTAAAAACAACTATATACTTTATTTTTTTTGACACAAAATTGACAATTATAAAATTGTAACGTTTAAGTCTTTTTAAGAGGATATTAAATGATTAATGACACATAGAAGGCTTTCAGGCCGGGTATCAGACCGGGCATCATAATTAATTGCAAAGCTCGGGACCGCCCAATAAATTAATCCAGGCCAGACCGGGTGGCCCATGACGGGCCATAACAGGCTTTGGGCTACTTCGGGTACAGGCGGACTCGGGCGGGTACATGCAGGTACAGGCAGGCTGAGTATTTTCGGGTATTACTTGCACCCCTACTCAACTGTCAAGAAGCACTAACAGAAAACACCAGCATACACAACAACAACACTAAATTCTCTGCCTCTGTCTTCAATACAAATCCACCATAACTCAGTCCTTTCACTGTAACAACAACATTCCATCCCTGCAGTCCCATATCGCTCATTGCTGCAGCACAATTCATTCAAACACAACCCAAGTATCATAGCAGCACCAGTTCATAGCTCCATCTGCAACAGAACCTTATCTAGTATCAACTGCAGCATGCCATCTTTTGAACACAGCAGCAACTTGTACCCTGCCCTACACATTCATCTACAAATTCATCCAATGTCCCATTCTGTAGCTTCATCCACAATCTCAAGCCAAATCTGTAGCAGCAACAACAAAACTGCAACATGCCTGCACAATTCCATACTCCAGTTACCAACACAGTAATACCATTCTCTTCCGTTCATGTCTTAACTTCATTCTGCAGCTTCCAGCTTCCAGCACCACACCAAACCTATTCTTATCTCAGCTGTAGCTTCTGCTATTTCTCTTGCAAATGAAATCAATTTGCACAGCAGCAATTCCTTGTTTACTGATTCTCGGCATCAGAACCATTCCCATCATTGAATTCAGACAATACCTATTCTTAGTCTCACATCCATCAACAGATTTAACACTGCCAACACACAAATCTCCTCTATCTTTCATGTTGCTTCCCTTGCTTTCTCAGTTGTTCTTCATCTCTGAAATCACCATTTATTCCTCCATTCGAACCCTAACATCAAACTCCACAGACCCATTAGTAACAGCCTCATATCCGTTTCGAACTCATATTCCGATTCAATCAAACCCTTTCTGCCAATTTCATCTGATTTCAAAACCCTAACCTGAGCTTTTCTTCATCTCAGATTCAGGAGTCAGCAAACCTCCACCAATCTTCTTACAAGCTCCGTGTTCTTCTGAACTTCTCTATTTCTCCCTGAATTTTCTCAATGATTTCTGTGTCTCTAACTCTCAGATAATTGCCGCCATGGGTTCTCTATTTCAGGCAGAGATAAAGAAAAATAAAACCCGACAATTTCATCTCTGAAATTTAGGTATTGGTAATGAGTGAAACTATTAAAGGCACCCAATGTTGCATATAGGGACTGTCTGAAATGGTAAGCCTGTCAGTTTCAGATAACTGACTGCCTAACCTTCTTCTTGCTCATCCTAGCCTGCTTCAACATGTGAATACCCTTTTTGTCTTTTCCGCTCCAAATGAATGATTTCATATTCTTTTGCTCCTAGTGATTCCAAAGTACCTGAATAGCTCAAACACATAATTTATAAGAAAACTCGTAAAAAAAGCATAAATACTTATATAAAAGTAGGTGTTTACAACACCTATCAAATTCCCCCACACTTAAACTTTGCTAGTTCTCGAGCAAATCAAACAAAATTATTTCTAAAACATACATACAATTTCGTGTCGTCGAGGCTACGGTCACACTTAGCACGTATAACAAGCCTTTAAACCCCTAGGTGTCCCTAATGGACGAGTTTTAGTCTCGTGAAGGTTTACTAGAGGTCTACCTACAAAACCTACTTTTCCAACTTACAAGTTCTCCGAAATGATAGCATCCAACGCGCTAAGAAGACATAAAATTTTGCACACTAATCATAAGAAGTTAAACACATAAATGAACACAATCTCATCCTTAAAAGTTAACAGAGAAATAACAATCCCTTATCGAAAGAAATTCGGGTCCGGAGTAATCAAAAGTCTCGACTCTGCCTCACAAGAAAGGGTTTTATGAAATTTCTCTCAATAATAAACAATTTTTTTTATGGGTACACATGTGTCCAGGTAGGAATGAAGAGTCAATTACTGTGACACGTTGAACAGTAGGAAGGCAAAACCCTCCGAATTATATTTTGAAAACCCACATCTTTTATCATTTTGAAAACCCATTTTTTTCTGACGATCTCTAAGAAAGAAAATCAACCACTTAACGAAGGTGGGAATATGCTTACTTACCTCGTTATTCGTTTGGCGTGAGTTAGCACCACTCTCAGAGCATCCATAGAAACGTCTTCGGTCTTCAACCCTTGTCTTCATCTTCATCTTCGGTCTTCAACTCTTGATGATGAAATCTTGAACTTTGTCGAATCTTGACAATCTTGAACTTCATTATGAATATTCCTTCTTCCATTGGCTTTATTGAAAGAACATAAAACTAAAAACGCACTAAAATAATACAAACCAAAATATGATACAATGGATTTCTTGTCTCTTTTTTTCTTTTCTATTTTTTTTCATTTTTCATTTTTTTTTCATTTTCATTTTTTTTGAGACAATAAAAATAAAACGAATACAAAATGAAAAAAGATATGAAACACAACAAAAAAAAATTAAAACTAATAATGAACCTAATGAAATTTTCTCTTGTCTTTTTTTTTTTCCTGACAAGAGAAAATAAAATACAAACTAAAAAATTAAGAATAAAGATAAAATGAAAATGCAAGTGCAAAGGCCATGGTGTAAGCACTTTACCGCTTGATTCTTCACAACATGTATTGTCTTGATATCATAAACTTCTTGAACTCTCATCTTGATAATCTTCGCTCTTGTACACAAGTCTTCAACTCATAAAAATTCTGCTCCTGGTATTGTTGCTTTACTTAAATACGAAATCTGCTCATTTGTGTATAGTTGCTTGCAAACCTTGAACTTCTTCAAATTTCCTTCGAATTTGTGATGCTCCTCTTGTTGATGATGATGGTGTTTCTATGGACCCGTTGGCGTAGAGAGATAAAGTGGATGGTGCTAACTGCGAACAAGATTACAAGTGATATGTAAGTTAGCAATTCGATGACACCCTAATGATTGATAAAACAACATTCAAGAGATCAAAATAGTGCTTCTATTGGTGGGAGGTTGGGTAGCTCACCATTCTACCCGGAGTTCACGTACGATGACACACACTCTAAAAGCACAAATGTAGACATGTACAAAGAAATGAAGGTAGTCACAAACATCTTTATCTCATCGTTTGTGATTCCAATATATCTTGTTTCGTTAATCGATTAAGCTTATTGTGAGGTGATTGATAATAATAGGTTGTTCTTTGGGAATGTAAGACCGGTTTATCAATTGGTTCCTATTCACCTTGATTTGTCAAAAGACTGAACAAAACCCGTAGGTTTATCTGTGGGAGACAGATTTATTTATTCAATATACTTTTTTGTATGATATAATTTTTTTTATCAAGTCTTCGACTTTTGGTCGTAGCAACTCATAGTTGTGGGTGAGATCAGCTAAGGGAATAAAGTGCGCAGAATCATGCGTGGTTCAAGAGGCGTAAGGAATGCGAATATACCTTGATCAATATGAGATTGATTAGTGTTTTTTTTTGTGAGATTGATTAGGGCTCAACTACATTCCAATCCGAATTTATCTTGGAGTAGGATAGTGTCTGTAGCGGCTTAATATAGTGTGGTGTTCAAATCTGGACTAGGTCCCGGGGTTTTTCTGCATTTGCGGTTTCCTCGTTAACAAAATTTCTGGTGTCTGTGTTATTTCTTTTCCGCATTATATTTGTTTATATAATTTAAATATCACCGGTTGTGCGATAAGATCAATTAGTTCTTGAATCTGACCTTTGGGTTGTTGATTGAATTGATTGACACTTGAACATTGGTCTTTGGTACCGTTCAATTTATTTCTCATTATTTATTCGGGCTCGCAAATTCATATTTGTTTGGTTGCGGATTGAATCAAAAAATTGAGATATAAACTCTTTGATATACTTTTCTTAAGATTAAGTCTAACTGTCTAGTTGATTCTTTTGAAAGTATATTGGAGTTTGACCATACAGATTGCTAAGCGAAATATTGGGTGTGGTTGTTCGACCCCCGCTTTTTCAGTAACCGTACGCATACTGGCGGAAGTTCAGGTTCCGTGAATTTCTGCTGGAGTTTGGAAGAGTACTAGTATGCATACCCGTTCGCATACTGGCGAAACCCAAACTTGGTCCGGCTACTTAAGTATGCGTACCCGTTTGCATACTTGAGTAGGTTATGTTCTAAAATCGGTTTGTTCATGAACTAATACATTTATAAATTAAGGAATGCAAAATTTTACAAACCGTGGCTATAATGTTCATGAAACTATTCAAGTGAATCAAAATCGATTTTGCTTCAATTGTGTCTTGTATACTTCTATGAGAATATAAATAATTGAACAACTCTCTAACTAGTTTCATTTGAGTCATTTGAACTAGTTATGATAAAGATGAATTATGTTGATATGAAAGTGCTCATATGGCTAACCTCGGTTAACTATTGTTGAACCAACCGTGTCCACATGTTTAGGTATGGTTACCCTTATCTAAATGAAAACACATTTCATTTGTGTGTAACAAGCTAAGAGCATCTAACGATGGAGAGATATTGCTTTTGTAACACCCCGAGTTCCGGACTAGGGTCGAAACCGTATGGAGATCCGAACTCAAGGCGTTACGGGTCGGACGAGACTTTATCCATATATTTATTTTTGATAATTTACTTTTATACCAAACATAATTGAAACTCTTATACATGAATTGAAGTATATACATACATTAAACATAGTTCAAAACATTTTCAACTACACATTTTTTTAAATTCAATTTACACTTCAAGCAATGTAGAAAACAAGGCAATCACTAAGCTACTCATTTCTACCTTCCACTTCCAACTTCCATAAATCTGCAAGAAATGTCAATTAGAGTGAGATGACAGCTCAATAGAATGCATTCCCTTTCTCAAAATATATCAAAACATGTCAACCAATCCAACAAAATGTGTACAACAAAAGTATATGGTGCACCTTCAAGGATTTAATTATATTTATATTCATCAACTGTACTCAAAATCTATCAACTCCTTTTAAATGCACGAGTATCCTCGGTTCGTTCCCCGCCTATTCGTGTATCCTCGATGTGGGGCCGCCAACCTCACTTGCACGAGTATCCTTGGGTCGTGCCCCACCTATCCGTGTATCCTCGGTACGGGCACCACTATTCAAACAAACATATCCATTCATTTATAAATTCACACTACTGTAGCACGAGTATCCTTGGGTCGTGCCCCACCTATTCGTGTATCGTCGATACGGTCACCGCCATTCAAATAAATATATTCATCCAGTTTATAAATTCACGATACTGTAGCACGAGTATTCTTGGATCGTGCCCCACCTATCTGTATATCCTCAATACGAGCACCGCCACAAGCATATCCAATTATTTATACAAAATTTTTTATCATACAATATGCATTTTTATATTCAAAACCACTTCATCAATAAGTCATAAGTTCACAACCCAAATAACGATGTAATTCTTTCAACCATTTAAGCAAACACACTAACGGCAGAATTTTACGTTACATGTTTTTTAATTATAACTTTGTACGATCTACCTCAAACTTTTAGTGAACATTCCAGACACCATAATGTATAGCATATCCAAATTTCACATGAAACTAATGGCTCAATCAAATGATATTGATTTTACAAACGCATTACAAAACCTACGCAGACAACATCATTTTACCAAACTATTCACCATAAATTAATATTAATCTCAATTTAAGCAAACCAAAAATAAAATGAAAGATAATACATTTATATATAACTTTTGTTAAGACCACAAATCATTTTAACACCATTAAGACTTCCTAAGAACATCAAAACCACAACAAAACGAAACTGTCGAGAATTTCAGAAATCACAATCCAAATTACAAGGAACATTCAACGGTGAATTTGCGTAGGAAAATTCTCAAATTTTAAAAAGAAATACCTAATCATGTTATAAATAAATAGAAGAAGTCTGATCATCAATAAGAGATATATATTTATTCAATTAAATTTTATAAACCTAACAATACAAAGGCGTACGAAATAAACACCAACGGAGAAAGGGTTTCACATTCTACCTTAATTTCATTGATCCTTTGATGATTTTCTATAGTCTTCTTATATAAAAAATATAGCTCCATCTCCTTATCATTCTATCTATCCTTTGGTTTTCTAATATCTAAAAAACGGGTAGCTAGCTCAGCTGGTCATCCCCATTCCTCAAACGTTAATGCGCTACAGGAAGTCCCAGGTTCGAGCCCCAGATGGCGCAATATTTTAGTATTTGACATGGAATCTAGAGTTAGCTTACCCCCTTGCGACATAATCAACCCCCCTCTCCGCATCGGCTCCCTTGGATGGTTCCTCATGAAGCTCGCAGGTAGGCTGACACAACAACCTGTTCAATTAATGTAGCAGTACGCCGTTGGAGCTTAAGCTTGTTAGGCTTCCAACTAGTTTCATGTAATAATATTTAACCGTATATTAATGTTATTATTAATGTTATATCTAATATCTATTAATTTATTTTATTTAGGGGTATTTTGTGTTTCCTCCCCTTTAAAGATAGCTAATTAGCGTTTCCTCCCCAAATAGATTGAAATTAGTGTTTCCTCCCATCGTTAGAAATTCCGTCCATGGCTTGGTTAGATGACTCAACACCTGTGCACGCGTGGAAGAAAATATAGACATGTTTTGTCACCTATCGAAAATACCCTCGACTAAAAAACAAAACAGAGACAGACACGTGTAAGGTTGTAGATGAAATATCTGGACGATGGAAAATCATCCCAAATTGTGTCGTTGATTGAATAACGGTCACTTTATCTTCATCTCCTCTTCCCATCTATATATACATAAGAAGACCAATTGATTAAGCACACTATCATTTAGTTTTCAGAAAGTGCACAATTTGAAGAAAGAAATAGTTTAAGTGAAGAAGGAAACGTGAATCAATGGGGGATTCATCATCCAGCTCCACCTGTAAGATAAGTGATTCTTCCATTAGGGGAGGTAATGCTAATTTGTATATTTACAGTGAGGAGGAAACACTAATAAAATTATACATCTCCAATGTGGATGCAGCTGCCAAATTTGCAAATAACCCTCACATTCAGCCATGAAGTGTCCATACCTGTAATCAAAATGCAGAAAATGTGATGGTATGCGCAGGGTTAGATCAGGCCGTTCAGTCACCAACAAGATCCATACAACAATCTGTAGATGGATGTTTCAAGTGTGGTGGTGATTCTCATTGGATTTAAAACTGTCCAGAAGCTTCACCTGCATCAAAGAAACAAATGAAACCTGTGGTTGGGTGTGATGGATGTTTTATCAAAGGGAAATATTCAACTGCTTCAACTAAAACTGAAACTGAAGAAAAATATTAGATGAAAATGATACTAGACACAGAAGTCAGTGAAGAACTATTTGCAGAAATATGTCAGCGATTCAAAGGTGTTAGCGTAAAAAAAGCTAAAAATTGAGAATGCACTGTTAACAAAATATATTTATTACTTAAACTTCATATTCAAATCTTAAAGTGTTGTGCAACAGTATCTAGTAATGAAATTAAAAGAAAGGCATTAATAACTGGTTTGTACCCAAAACAAAAGGAATGCCTAAACAAAAATAGAATGAAATAGTTTTCTCTGAAACAACAAAAAACTGCCAAGCTTACTGAACTAAGGCCTCCATCTTGGTGGCTTGAACACCTGGGATTGTGGTCTGCTTGGTTGTCTTATTCCATCTGGCTGAGATCCATATAAATGCTGATAATTTCCAATTATTGCAGACCTTGTGGCTGAAATAGGAGCAAACCTACCTCTGCCAAGTGTTGGTGCAGACCTGCCTCTACCTTGTGTTGGTGGAGTTGTAGTTGTACCAAACAACAGATACTCAAAGCCTCTGCCCCATCCTCTGCCTTGTGCTAGTGGTTCTGCAAAAGCCCCTCTTCCTCTGCCTTGTGTTGGTGGTGCTGCAAAATCCCCTCTTCCGCTGCCTTGTGTTGGTGGTGTTGCAGAAACCCCTCTTCCTCTGCCTTTTTGTTGGTGGTGGTGGAACAAATCCTCTACCTTTCCATTGTTCCGGTGATGGTGCAACAGCTCTTCTGCCCCTCCCTTGTGCGACAGCTACTCTGCCTCTCCCTTGTGCAGTGCCCATGAAGTTCACAGATTACTCATCAAACCTTTTAAGCCATATAATTAACAAGCACATAACTAAGCACATAATCACCTGCCCCTGCCCCTTGGTGTACTCCCATTTTTCTTCGTTGGGCATCTTATGATATTATGGGATTCAGAACCACAATTGCTGTAACTCCACTTTGCCTTCTTATATGACTCTTGTCCTTCAACATCAGACCTTATTCTCTTAGTACTTGGTCTACCAACCTTTGACTTGTACTTGGGTCTTTTGACCTTCATTTCAGGCTTAAATCCAACACAACAATATAATAAGTATAACTACAATGTACCATATTCAACATATTCAATACAATATATTGAAGAACTCACCTCAACCCATCTATCCTGACTAGCACATGGTTCCACCTTTCCAGCATAGGCCTTTCTGTATGCAGAAACTTTATGGTATTCAGCAGCCAAGCTACAAGTGGTAGATACAAAAAATAAGTTAGTGGAAGTGATTGCCAAACAAGCAATTAAAACCAACAGTTTAAAGTTCAAGGTCTTTCACTGACCTGTTGAGATCCATCCTTAAATGACAAGCTACAACAACAACATGAACACAGGGTATCCCAGTGATCTCCCACACACAGCAACTGCAAGTTTTCTATGATAGATTAACTTCCCATCTTTTGGATGTTAGGTAGTTCATCGCACACCACACATATTCAGATGATCCAAACAACCGGTATCTCCTTTTCAATGTAATTGTATTCTTCATAATCCTGTCAACTCTGGGGACCAATATCAAACCTTCTTCTTCCCATTTCTTGGCTATCATCTTTCTATCAAACATCAAAATCATCATCTTCAAGTTCAACCCTTCAAGAATCCTGTGAATAGGTTTGCATCTCACCTCCAATGCGCAACTGTTAAAATATTCTGAAAAGTTATTAGTTACATGCTCACATTTTGAAGTATGGTCAAAAGTGGATATATCCCATTGGATTGTTGGAACATCTTCAAACCACTGGTGTGCATTCTTGTTATGTTTTTCCATAAGAGTCATGCACCTTTTGTGGTATTTGTCTCTGTAGGACTTTGATGCACCCCATGCTAAAGTCTTCATGTGAATACCCTTGTGTTTAGTCTTAACATTCTCATACATGTGTCTGAAACAAAATCTGGTGCTATTTGAAGGAAATACTATTTCAAGAGCAGGAATCAATCCCTTTTGTCTGTCTGAGATGAATGTCAATGGTGTTGGATGCTCTAATAGCCTATCCTTAATAAGGTTGAGAAACAATAACCAGTTCTCTTTGTTTTCACAATCACAAATGAATATTGCAAGAGGATACATACCATTATTCCCATCAAGTGAAACTGCAAACAACATTACTCCTCCATATTTTCCACTTAGGTGACATCCATCTAGACCTATGAATGGTCTGCATCCATTCTTGAAACCTTCTAAATAAGCATTAAAAGCCAGACAACATTAACTGAAATCCTTATCCATATCAGTTGTAACTACACCAATGGATCCTCTATTCTTTTCCCTGATCTGCTCCAAAACCTCTGGTATCCACTTATATCCATCTTCATATGACCCAAATATCTTGCTCAATGCCTTTCCTTTACCTTTCCAAGCTACCCAATAACTGATGTCTACTCCATGTCTTTTCTTCAATCTTTTGATAATCTTCCTAGGTTGCAATGAATATTCATCCTCCAAGATATCATCTTCAATCACACTTTCTACCCAATCTGAATTTGCCATTCTGTTCTTTCCAGTACCAGTTCTGTCAACACAAGTGTGTTTATTAATATACTTGGTAACTTTGATAGTGTTTCCGTCTTTTACTGATTGTCTGTCATAAAAGTTGATCCAAAAAAATTGTTAGTTGCTATCAAAAGAAAATTATGATTCAAATAAAGCCAAACAAGCAATTATAACATGGGAAGTGGGCTTAGTTGTGAGCAAAAAGCCTGAATGGGCAAGTAATAACTTTACATTGGCACCTCAATCTCTTTGGGTCGTCCTTTATCTTCCTCACTTCAATACAATTTGCAATGCAAAACTTTTTCAACCATATCTTGTATTCAGCCTTAGTGGTCCATGTCATACCTACTTCAAGTTCTTCTTCACCAGTGTCACAAGTCCATGCTTCCACTTCCTTACCTTCTGAATCATCATACAGATCATCATACTTCTTATGATCACTTTTACCTTCTTCATATCTGTCAGGTTCTTCTTCATCTAAGTCAGTATCAGTTTCACCTCCTTCTTCATCATCCTCAAAGCTTGATGGGTTGCCACTGTGATAGTCATCTTCAATAGGCAAGTCATGAATGGTTTAGTACCTCAAGTTTGTACTCTCAGGCAATACATCAAGTTCTTCATCATCTAACAATGCTTCCAATGTATCATGCTCCTCAAGTTCAACTATTGGCTGGTTCATCTGTTTCTTCTTTGTTGCAGGTGATGAAACAACTCTCTTTGATACAGGTACCTTGCCAGGTGATGAAAACTTTGAGGGTGTATGTTGACTAGGCATGTCCACTTGTGATGCATGCTGAGGTGTATTCAAAAAGCGGGGGTCTAACAACACCACCCAATATTTCTCTTAGCAATCTGTATGGACTAACTCCGAAACACTTTCTAGATAATCAACTAGACAGTCAGACTCAATCTAGGTAAAAGTATCTCAAGGAGTTAATATCTCAATCTCTCAATTTGATCTTTACTCAAGCAAATAGAAATCTGCGAGTCTTTATCAAAGAGAGATAAACTTGAACGGTACCAAAGACCAATATCCAAGGTCAATCAAATGATAATCAACAACCAAAGGTTGGATTAATCCAATTGATGATCTAACGCACAACCTTTATTATTTATATTATATAAACAAATATAATGCGGAAAAGAAATAACACAGACACCATAAGTTTTGTTAACGCAAATGCAGAAAAAACCCGGGACCTAGTCCAGATTGGATACACATTGTATTAAGCCGCTACAGACACTAGCCTACTCCAAGCTAACTTCAGACTGGACTGTAGTTGAACCCCAATCAGTCTCCCACTGATCCAAGGTACAGTTGCACCCCTACGCCTCTGATCCCAGTAGGATACTACACACTTGATTCCCTTAGCTGATCTCACCCACAACTAAGAGTTGCTACGACCCAAAATCGCAGGCTTTGGCAATAAATAAATCTGCCTCACACAAACAAGTCTATCAAAGTATCAATCTGTCTCCCATAGAAAAACACTAAAGTTTTTGTTTCGTCTTTTGATATAAAATCAAGGTGAACAGAAACCAATTGATAATTCGATCTTATATTCCCGAAGAACAACCTAGATTAATCAATCACCTCACAACAGTCTTAATCGTATGGTAGGGAAACAAGATGTTGTGGAATCACAAACGATGAGACGAAGATGTTTGTGATTACTTTTGTATCTTGCATATCGGACAACTCTCACGATCTCAATCCAATCAATATGATTGTACTTGTACGATAGAAGATGCAAGATCAGATCACACAATTATGATAAAAGTATTATCGGTCTGGCTTCACAATCCCAATGAAGTCTATAAGTCGTTAACCTAGTTTTAGAAGAAGAAAACCAATGGTTAAAGGAGAACCGCCTCTAGCACGCAAACTAGTATCACACGTAAGGTGTGGGTATTAGTTTTTACGGTTTTCTAGATGTCCCCTTATATAGCCTTTCAAATCAGAGTTTCGCCTTGATCACAAAGCAAACACTATCCACCGTTATATGAAAACCTGATTTAGATTCAAGATAATATATCTCAACTGTTAGATCGAGATCTTAGCTTGTTACACACAAATGATCTGCACGCTTCCAGGTTTGTTAACCATACCCAAACGTGTGCATTGTTGGTTCAACAATAGTTAACCAAAAGGTTAGCCATTTGAGCATTTCATACCAACCATATTCTTATTCACCATAACTAGTTCAATTGACTCAAATGAACTAGTTAAAGAGTTGTTCAATTACAAGGAAATCTCCTGTACTACACAAGACACAATTGAAGCAAAGATGATTCGATTCAAAGAATCGGTTCATGAACTTTATAGCCGCAGTTTGCAAATGCATTCCTTAGTCTTTATAAGATTAGTTCGTAAATCACCTTTAGATATATAACATACACAAGTTCGCAGACTAGGTTCACGGACTTGAGGTACTGGAAAGAGTTAACAAACTCCAACATAAATTCTCGGGTTTGAGAGCTTCGCTGGTTTGCGGACTGGGTTCGCGGGTTTGGCTCACGCAAGCAGTTTAATAACTCAGCAGAAATTCTCGGTTTGATAACTTCGGCAGTTTGCGGACTTGGCTAAAAGCAATCTTCCAGTAAAGGACTTATGCACATATGTGTTTCCACAACATACTTATGTCTATAATGTTTATGTAATCTAAACTCTCATTCCAATCATTAAAACATTCTTCGAGGACGTTATGTAGTTGTTATACCATTTCTCGTCAAAGCAATATTCAAGATGATTGAAACATATTATGACTTTCGTCACTAGGAAAAGAAAAGCATGATCGAAGAGAAACGCTTACCAACACATATTTCGATATATAGATAGGCGAGGTATACTTGGCTCGAAATATCAAATGTGTATAATCTAGTCTATATATATAACATATGACTTTTGTCTCAAGAAGTAGGAGATAAAATAAATAGACTTTTGAGTGACAGATAAGTTCAAGTCTTCACATACCTTTTTGTCGAGAAGTTCCACAGGTTTCTTAAGTAGATCTTCTGCTTGTCTGATGAATCGCCATGAAGTCCTTAAGCTCAACTACACTTGCTATCCTAGTCTGAGACTTAGCTAAATAGACTAGAAATCAAGACTTATAGTTTTGATTACTAACATTGATAAACATGCTTGATATATCAACGCATACGAGTTTGACCAAGCAGTGTCTAACAATCTCCCCCTTTGTGAATTTTAGTGGCAAAAATATCAATACATATAGAATACAAAAAAGATAATGAAACTATAGTAGCTCCTATTCCACATGCCTAATCTTCAACGTTCCTTGAAATCTTCTTCTTTCCAAGTACTCCAATGATCCCAAAGGTTGTAAGTTTAGTATCATCGTTGTTGTAGATCCTTAGCTAGAACAATGAGAAAACATAATTCTCGATCATTGTTATACAGTGTCATAGTATTATTACACAGTGTCAAAGTCCAATTGTATCACAACTTTAACAATAGTACTATGGTGATATGTATCACTACCCCTTAGTCAGTACTCCATTTCGATCATGGAAACCACTCCCCCTTACACAATGATCCGAAAACCATATGTATATATAGTGTGAACTACATTAATTTTCCCCCTTTTTGTCAATAAAATTGGCAAAGGTACAAGAACGGTATCATAATGAAATTTCCACAAGAGACATTTCATGACTAAAAGAAAGGACGCATATCATCTTATTTTAGATGCAATCTTATAGCCGAAGCTAACAACATTCATCAAGGAGTTTAAAGATACAAGATAATCCCTATAAAATTCCACAGTCGCACACCCCTTAAGATATGACCATTAAGCACAAGTTCAAAAGAACTCTCCCCAATTTGATGTCATTCCCTAGGGAACAACAAGAGCGACCTTAATCTCGAAAGAAATACAGGATTTTTATTGGACACGAAAATCATAAGAATTATTTTTATATCCAAAACTCAATCAAATTAATCACAAGTAAACCCATGATTAATTTAATCGTAATATGTAATCAAATTGAACCCAAAAAGTGCTCAACTTGATTGATTATGCTCAACGTAAGTATACTTACAGAACATATGACTAACATAACCATTGAAAATGATTAGGATAGCCGTTCATATACTCAACACAAGAGAATTTATGGAATATATGAATGCTTAACTAGACTAATTACAAGAGAACCCATAATTAATCTAATTGGAATACAAACAACCAAACTAATCACGAAGGTAATCAATTTAATTTCCATTTGTTTTGATCGACATAAGAAAACTTACGAAGCAATAACTAAATAACCACACAAGATGATTATTTAGTTCCAAATGCTCAACATAAAGTACCTTATGGAACAACCAACCAAGCTAATAAAAAATAATCAACTTAGTTGTATCGTGCTCAACATAAGACACATTACGGAGCCTCACAGTATTACATAAAATATGGATTAATGAAGATCAATATTGTGGAATACACAAGGATTCATTCTATCTTCTATCACTATTTGCATAACGACATTCAATAGATATCATCCTTGAACACAAAATATTTTAACCTATCTTCCTCAATGAATTGACAATATAGGCTTACCTTTTGTATTTGTCAAAAGTCTATTCATCCTTAAATCAATATATTAATACCGATCATGAACGAATTTACTTTTGACAAAATATGGGACAACATAGTTCACGGACGTAAACACCAATATCCCATAGCATATTGCAATATAACAAATCAGAAATATTAAATATTGCGACCCATCATCCTCCAAATATTTTTAGAATTTAAAACCAATAAATCTAAAAACATTGAAGATGAAAATGTTGGAAATAGCTATGTGCAATCACAATAATTGCTATTCCAATAAACTCTAGTAATCCTTCTCAAAAACAAGAATAAATTCCCATAAGAAGTTTCCTAGGCATCAAGACAAACTCGTAATGCACATATAAGATGATTTGTCCTTAGAGGGTAGAATCAATCTTTTTTGCCCGGATTTATACCAAGAATAGCTACCAAAGGCGTGTAAAATTATTTTCTCAACAAAGAAGAACATACAAAGTCATTAACGATCATGCACCATAGTTCACAAAGGATGATTGTGAACATTCAAGAATCCATAACAATGCAAACTACTGCCCATTCTTGAACTTCCTTCTTTGTGATTCACCAACAACTTTCTTATAAAAGTTACAAATTAGATTAGAAGAGTAGTACTCCAAAAATCCAAGTGCCCAAGTTCAAGAGAAGTGGAACAAGTGCAACGAAACGGAGTAAAATACTCAAAAACAAGAGGCAGGACAAATACCAATCTTAACTCATCCAAGTTCAAGGTTTCTCATCTCCATTTTAAATAGAATTCAAATATAAAGAGAGTGCAAAAATAATGAGGTCAATCCGAGTTCGGACAAAGAAGTTACGGCCAAAACAAGTTTACCGAATATCGACGTCAAGTATGCATACGGGTTTGCAAACGAATTTTCGTATCCTGGAGCAGTTTGCACACTGGGTTTGCGAACTTAAACCACTGGATTTTGGTTTTAAATGATTTTATACATACTTGGTATGTGTATCATGAAGTTCAAACATCCCGAACTAATATTTTCAAACCTAAACATTTAAGAACCTTAAACACAGATCAAGTTAGGTAGAAATGAACGATAATCAAGGTACATGGATCATTATAAATACTCAAACAAGTAATAAAAATATTAAAATTGCTCAAGTTTAAAGACATACCTTTTTAGAAAATTCCAACTGAATTCTACAGCCTTACCGAATATAATCTGCACCCCCCAGTTGTTGTGCTTCCCTCACCGTATACATAGCAGCATTTCTTGGTGAGGATGCACTTTCAACACAAACAAGTTGTATTGAGGTGAACAATGTATTGATCATCATGGCACCACGAAAGAGTTTCTTTCCAACAACTCTTAAATCTTGTAGTGTTGAGAAACACCCAAGGAACTGTTTCTATAAGTCTATCAAAGAACTTCAAGAGAACCCAAAAAGATTTGTGTTTCTGATTTCTTGTTTTCCAACTTATAAAAAACAGTTTCTGCAAATAATTTTTAGTACTGCGAAGGGAAACTCTTTTCATAAAAAGAGACGTCCTAGATTCTTCATAAAAGAAGACAATACTACTATCTTGATAGGAAGTATCAGGAATTGAGCAACGAATCAATTCATGCTTTGAGGTGATACACTCAGATGACTGAGATTTAAACTCCTCTTGTAATTCGTTTAGTTTATCACAACTAATTGGATTACGCAGAGGAGGAGCATTGCTATCACTGATTAGTAAATCAATATCAACCTCAACATGAATATTATTCATCATAACTTGATTTAACCTGTCAAGAGATTCTTGATCTTCTGGAGGTATAACTAAACATCAAGAGATAAGCTCTCAAGCTTCTTTTCAAGCCCTGAAAACACTTCAAGGAATTTTAAACGTGGTGGAGGTTTAGATAGAATGTCTTCTACAGATTTTATTAAATCAGTCATGGAAGAGAATTTCGAAATCCCTGGATCTGGTGGTGCATTTATTGAGATAGCACTACTGTCCATAGAGTCAGATTGCTACAAACGCAGACTTATAAGGTCTTAAACGCGTTTGCCTGCTCTGATTCCAATTGAAAAAGCGGGGGTCTAACACCACCACCCAATATTTCGCTTAGCAATCTGTATGGACTAACTCTGAAACACTTTCTAGAGAATCAACTAGACAGTCAGACTCAATCTAGGTAAAAGTATCTCAAGGAGTTAATATCTCAATCTATCTATTTGATCTTTACTCAAGCAAATAGAAATCTGCGAGTCTTTATCAAAGAGAGATAAACTTGGAAGGTACCAAAGACCAATATCCAATGATCAATCAAATGATAATCAACAACCAAAGTTGGATTAATCCAATTTATGATCTAACACACAACCTGTATTATTTCTATTATATAAACAAATATAATGCGAAAAAGAAATAACATAGACACCCAGAAGTTTTGTTAACGAGGAAACCGCAAATGCTGAAAAACCCCGGGACCTAGTCCAAATTGAATACACACTGTATTAAGCCGCTACAGACACTAGCCTACTCCAAGCTAATTTCAGACTGGACTGTAGTTGAATCCTAATCAGTCTCCCACTGATCCAAGGTACAGTTGCACCCCCACGCCTATGATCTCAGCAGGATACTACGCACTTGATTCCCTTAGATGATCTCACCCACAACTAAGAGTTGCTACGACCCAAAATCGCAGGCTTTGACAATAAACAAATTTGTCTCACACAGAGAAGTCTATCAATAATCAATCTGAATCCCACAGAAAAACCCTAAAGTTTTTGTTTAGTCTTTTGATATAAAATCAAGGTGAACAGAAACCAAATGATAATCCGGTCTTATATTCCCGAAGAACAGCCTAGATTAATCAATCACCCCACAACAGTCTTTATCGTATGGTAGCGAAACAAGATGTTGGGGAATCACAAACGATGAGACGAAGATGTTTGTGATTACTTTTATATCTTGCCTATCGGAGAACTCTCACGATCTCAAGCCAATCAATATGATTGTACTCGTACGATATAAGATGCAAGATCAGATCACACAACTACTATAAAAGTACTGTCGGTCTGGCTTCACAATCCCAATGAAGTCTTTAAGTCGTTAACCTAGTTTTAGAAGAAGAAAACCAATGGTTAAAGGAGAACCGACTCTAGCACACAAATTAGTATCACGCGTAAGGTGTGGGGATTAGTTTTTGCGGTTAGCTAGATGTCCCCTTATATAGCCTTTCAAATCAGGGTTTTGCCTTGCTCACAAAGCAAACGCTATCCACCGTTAGATGAAAACCTGATTTAGATTCAAGCTAATATATCTCAACCGTTAGATCGAAATCTTAGCTTGTTATATACAAATGAACTGCACGCTTCTAGGTTTGTTAATCGTACCCAAACGTGTGCATTGTTGGTTCAATAATAGTCAACCAAAAGTTTAGCCATTTGAGCATTTCATACCAGCCATATTCTTCTTTACCATAACTAGTTCAATTGACTCAAATGAACTAGTTAAAGAGTTTTTCAATTGCAAGAAAATCTCTTGTATTACATAAGACACAATTGAAACAAAAATGATTCGATTCAAAGAATCGGATCATGAACTTTATAGCCACGGTTTTCAAATGCATTCCTTAGTCTTTATAAGATTAGGTCATAAATCACTTTTAGATATATAACCTACACAAGTTCGCAGACTTGGTTCGCGGACTTGAGGTACTAGAAAGAGTTTACAAACTCCAACATAAATTCTCGGGTTTGAGAGCTTCGCTGGTTCACGGACTTGGCTCCCGCAAGCAGTTTGTTAACTCAACAAAAATTCTCGGGTTTGAGAACTTCGGCAATTCGCGGACTGAGTTCGCGGACTTGGCTAAAAGCCATCTTCCAGTAAGGACTTATGCACATATGTGTTTCCACAACATACTTATGTCCATTATGGTTATGTAATCTAAACTCTCATTCCAATCATTGAAACATTCTTAGAGGACGTTATACAGTTGTTACACCATTTCTCGTCAAAGAAATTTTCAATATGATTGAAACATATCATGACTTTCGTCACTAGGTAAAGAAAAACATGATCGAAGCGAAACACTTACCAACACATATTTAGAGATATAGATAGAATCTAGTCTATATATATAGCATACGAATTTTGTCTCAAGAAGTAGGAGATAAAATAGATAGAATTTTGGGTGACATATAAGTTCAAGTCTTCACATACCTTTTTGTCGAGAAGTTCCACCGGTTTCTTGAGTAGATATTTTGCTTGTCTGATGAATCGCCATGATGTCCTTGAGCTAAACTACACTTACTATCCTAGTCCGAGACTTAGCTATATAGACTAGAAATCAAGACTTATAGTTTTGATCATTAACATTGACAAACATGCTTGATATAGGAACGCATGCGAGTTTGACCGAGCAGTGCTCTAACAATCTCCCCCTTTGTCAATTTTAGTGACAAAACTATCAATACATATGGAATACAAAAAAATATAATGAAACTATAGTAGCTCCTATTACAAAAAAGATAATGAGACTTAGAGGGTGTAAAGTTCAAGTTAAAGTCTTCCTATACTGATTCTAACAAGAGTGACAAAACTATTTTGGTTGTGTCGATACAATAAAGGTGTTTGATAGTAACAGAAATGGAAAAGCAAGATACAAAGAAAGATGTAAATAGAACAATTGATGATGAGGGTACTAGGGCAGTTAAGTCCACCACTAACTTATACTAGTTACTTTCCTAATGATATTAACCTTGTACTTATATCTGATAACAGGGGAGATGTCAATATTCTGTATATCCAAGGTGCCTATAATGTGAATAATCCAATCGCAACTAAGGTATCTTCCCTAAGTATTAACTGTCTGTTTAAGGCACGTCTAATCAAAAGGTCAATATATGTTATGAAGCATGAGCTACAGTTCTACAACACATGATAATTCTAACTACAATGGATGCATGACATACACTGTGAAAGTAAAGTGTTGAAGCCCCTAAGATGGAATTATATTCTAAATCATTTAAGCACAGCAAGATTATTATCAAGAGTAAAAATAACAAAGCATTAAGCTAGGGATTCATCTCAACCCTATCAAGAGTGTTTAGAACATGATAACAGGTTGCAAACAATGATATGAAACTAGATAATTGACCCAGCTAATCTTGGATGCCCGTTACAGAGAAATAATCCCCTATTTATACACAAAACTCCTCAATCTTTCTTCAATTCGAAAATTAATAATAACCCAACTCACCAACAATACTCCATTGACTTTCTCTGCCTTCAATTTCTCTGCAACATCATTAAATCGATGTTCCCCCAATTATACAGCTAACCCTAACTCCTTCTCTCTAAATATTATCTTTTAGGGTTACTGTTCTTGATAAGAATAGAGATAAGATAGAGAGAGATGGAGAATTAGTAGTTAATGGTGGTGAAGATGTGCTTAGTGTACGGGGGAAAAGAGGTGATGAATTTAATGGAGGAAGATGCAAGTGGTGCTGGTTCTGTAGATAGAGGAGAAGCGAAATGAATTTGGGTTTGGATTATGTTCGATGGGAGGAGAAAAGAGGTGTATTTTCGATGCTAAGAAGTTCCATCGAATGTTGATGTACTGAGAGTATGATCTGGAGGATGATAGGCAGCTGTAGTGATCTGACGGTTCGGGTGTTTGAACGGGTTTGGATATTGGGTTTGGGTTTTCTACCAAGCCCACTTCTGGCGTAGCTCTTCAAGCGGATTGCGGGAGAGTTGCAAGCGGATTGTGGCTGTTCTTTACGCGATATTCCTTCGCGCTTCACATCCTTCTCACGGGAGCCTTCCGTTGTCTGTCTTCCGTAGTCCCTAGTTACCATTCCTATGCTCTTTTGGCTTCTTAAATCATCCAAGCTTTATTTAGTACCTAAAACACATAAAATTAATTAGTAAAACATATTTATTCTTGAAAACAATGAAAATACAGAGTTTGGGATAAAATAGGGAATTAAAGCGCAAAAGATGAGATAATTGCCAATAAAAAGGTGTAGAAATATGCAATATTTGGCACTCATCAAATACCCCCAAACCTGAATTTTACTTGTCCACAAATGAAACAGAAACTAGGATATCCTAACTATACCACTGTCGCTGGTTTCTCGTATGCATTTAGCATATGTACTAAGCCTTTAAACCCCTAGGTGTCCCTAGTGGACGAGTTGTAATCTCTTGAGGGCCTACCAGAGATGTACCCACAAAACCCTCTCTAACTTTAGAGCGTAATAGAGTCCCAAGCATCCAAGGAGCTATGAGGACATAGAGTTTCTGCATGCTAGTAACACGAAGTTAGAAATACCAAAGAACGCATTCTCATCCTTAAGAGTTGAGCGAGAAGTAACCATACCATATGAAAGAATTCGGGTTCGAGAGTGATCACAAGCTTCGACTTCTGCCTCACTAATAGGGTTTTATGATAATTGCACTCAAAAAGACCGCTTTTTTAGTCTCTCATGTGTGCAAACAGGAATAAAGAGAGATATTCTACACACGTTGAATGGTGAGAAGGAGAACCTTCCGAAATAATTTCTGGAGACTCCACAAGATTGTGGACAAAAAGAATCTTTCTCTGATGATCTCTTAGAAAGAAAATCAACCATTAACGAGGATGGGAGTACCCACTTACCTTCACATCTGATCCGCAATCAACACCACTCTTACAACATCCATAGAAACGTCTTCACTCTTCGGTCTTCAACTGTTGATGATGAACTTCTTGAACTTCTTAAAACCTTGACAATTTCTGATTTTTCTCTTCAATTTCCTTGTTGCTTGAAATTTCCTCTTAAATTCTTTTTTACCATGGTGTTTATTAAACAAAACTAAAAACAAACTGTATTTTTCTTTTTCATTTTTTTTTAATTTTTTTTTCAGAACTTGAAAATAACAAAATAATAATGAAACTACTAAAGCCATGTAGGAAGGACTTTATCACTTAATTTTTCACAACCTGTATTGTCTTGATTTTCTGAACTTCACTAATTCTCATCTTATTTTCTTTTCTTTGCTCTTGAAAAATACCTCCTCAAATGTGTATAAAATTCTGCTCTTTGTATTGTATCCTCACTTTGAATAAGAATTTTATTTTTCCTTGAATTGTTGCATGTAAACCTCGAACTATTTCAACTTTCTTCATAGAATCTGACGTTGCTCTGCTCGTTGATGATGATATGTTTCTATGGATCTGTTGGTGGTGTCGAGAGAGAGAGAGAGAGAGCGGTGCTAACTGCAAATCAAACTACAAGAAGGAGTTTTCATCTTTAGACGTCATCCTCATGATTGACGGAATTAGCACTCAAGAGATCAAAAGTAGTGCTGAAAGTGGTGCAAAGTTGGGTAGCTCACCATTCCTACCGGGAATTTACGTACAGTGACGCACACTCTAAAAGGAATTTTTAGATAGTCATAAAAAAAGAAGGTCGGTACCTCGCTTGATGTAAAAATAGGTAGTCTCCACTAAGGGTGATCACAATTCTAATACCAAATATCTTTGCAGCACCTAATTTGCCCATCGACATGGTTAAATCCAACTTTAACGCTCTAACAACTAAGAAACCCGATTGTGTTTTCCAGTACTTCCAAGTTCAGTTATTTCGGTCAGACTCTCTATGTAAACATAACTAGAAGCATGCTAGTGGCTCTAAGATCTCTAAAAGTTGGAGGTTTTATGCAAATATTTACAAATATTTTTGAAAATTTTGAAGAGATATTTTTTTTAATTGCAAAAGACTAAAAACTCTATATGCAAAATACTCCCCCAAACCTAAATCTAACATTGTCCTCAATGTTTCAAAATATAAGCAGAATTATAACAACATACCAGGAGAACAGTGCAGAGTTGATATAAAGAAAAGAGATTACCAGATGCAGAAAGGATGCTGTTAAACCATAAATGGATAAATGCTTTTGAAACCAAACAACATTATCAATAAGACAAAAAGATTGGTTAGCACACATGAAAACTATACAGAAAGAAAAGAAAAGGGAAAGAAAATGGATGTTTGATCCATATGTATGTACACAGGTGGACCGGTTTAGTCCACATAAACAGGGTCTTCCAAGTCCATGGTCTCATCTGGTGGAAGTGGTTCCAGAAATGGTTTCAATCTCTAACCATTGACCTTGAAGATGTTCATGGTTGCTGGATTTTCAAGTTCCACAGCTCCATGAGGGAATACAGTACGTACCACGAATGGTCCATACCATCGAGAGCATAATTTACCTGGGAAGAGATGCAGACGAGTGTTGTACAATAAAACCTTTTGACCTGGTGTGAAAGACTTGCACATAATGCGTTTGTCATGAAACACTTTCATCTTATGTTTATACATCTTGGCACCATCATAAGCATCATTTCTTATTTCTTCTAACTCATTGAGTTGAAGTTTCCTTTGGGTACCAGCCTTATCAAGATCAAATTTCAACTTCTTAACAACCCAATATGCACGATGTTCTAACTCAACAGGTAGATAACAAGCTTTACCATACACTAGTCTGTAAGGGGATATGCCAATGGGAAACATGATACCCTTACAACCTATTTTAATTGTTGAATTGTTTGATGTATGGGGTATTGATTTCATGGGTCCATGTCCTAACTCTGAAGGTATGTTATACATTTTTGTTGCTGTTGATTATGTCTCTAAGTGGATAGAAGCCATTGCCTCCAAAACAAATGACCATAAAGTAGTTCCTTCTTTTCTTAAAGAAAACATTTTCTCTCGTTTTGGAACACCTAAAGAAATAATCAGTGATGGTGGTACTCATTTTGTAATAGACCTTTTGAATCACTTCTGCGCAAGTAGGGAATCACTCACAAGGTAGCAACACCATACCATCCACAAACCAGTGGCCAAGTACAAGTTTCTAATAGGGAAATTAAGGATATTCTTGAAATTAAGCATATTGTCCTAACTCTTTGAGATACTTCCTAATTTCTGGCATCGGTCACAAGAAACACAAAAGGAATGACTATCTTTGAACAATGATGGCCAATATAAACCACTCTGCAAGATCTTTGCTGCAGTCTTCTTGGCATTAAAATGGCCTCCACATGCATGGTCGTGACAGAAAGAGATGAAATCTCTTTGTTCAGAGTTGGGGACACATCTCCTAATGAGTTGGTCAGGGCAGTATTTAAACAAGTATCGGTCATCCCAAAATAAGTATTTTACTTCATCCAAGAATTTAGAGCGGTCTTGTTTAGACCGATGCAAAAGCATTCTACCAGTAGCAAGGTAGATCACAATATCAGCAAACCAAGGCATTTCAGAAACAAGCATCAATTGTTCATCGGGAAATGATTCTCTAATAAGCAAGGATTCATCAACATATTCAATATTCAACCTAGATAGGTGATCAACAACAACATTTTCAGACCCTTTCTTGTCTCGAATTTTGAGATTGAACTCTTGTAATAAGAGTATCCATCGAATTAGACGAGCTTTAGCATCTTTCTTAAGAAGAAGATATTTCAATGCAGCATGGTCAGAATATATGATGACTTTGGACCCTATCAAATAAGATCTAAACTTATCCAATGCAAACACAACAACTAGCAATTCTTTCTCAGTTGTAGAGTAATTCAGTTGAGCGTCATTGAGTGTTTTACTAGCATAGTAGATCACATAAGGGAGTTTGTCTACTCGTTGACCTAAAATAGCTCCTACAGCATAGTCAGACGCATCACACATAATTTCAAATGGCAAGGTCCAGTTGGGTGGTCTGACTATAGGGACAAATGTGAGAAGAGTTTTAAGTTCTTCCCATGCACGCACACAAGCATCATCAAATACAAAAGCAACATATTTTGCAAGAAGACTACAAGGGTCTTGAAATCTTACTAAAGTCTTTGATGAATCGTCGGTAAAAACCGGCGTGACCTAAGTATGAACTTATCTCCCTCACAGAGCGAGGTTGAGGCAAATGTTGAATGAGATCAACTTTGGCTTTATCTACTTCTATGCCTTTTTTGAATGGGACTGACCCACTAGCTATCAGGAATTGGGTATATGATACCCGCATCGAGCAATTTCAGTATCTCACCTTTAACAACATATCTCATGTTGGGGTTAAGTCTCCTTTGCATTTCCCTAGATGGTTTAGTGTTTTCTTCAAGATTTATGTGATGCATGCAAATTGTGGGACTTATACCTTTAAGGTCTGAGATGTTCCAACCTAAGGCCTCTTTATGCTCTTTAAGCACTTCTAAAAGTTTACTCTCATGTTCTTTATCTAAACATGATGCAATAATAACAGGTAAAGTTTCAGAAGAACCTAAGAATGCATATTTCAAACTATCGGGAAATGGTTTCAAATCAAGCTTAGGTGCTTCGTCAAGAAACGGGGTAGACTCAGAATCAGAAAGTGGAAATTGTTCCACTGCATTATGTCATTTAGCAATATCCATGAGTGGTATAGATTCAAGCAAAGAGTGAACCTCACTAATGTACTTTGAATCAAATAGATCTAGGTCAAAGTTATCTAGACATGCTTGCAAAGGGTCCACAGATAAGATGTCAGGAAATGAGTCTTGAATTAGACTCCCAATCATGTTAATCTCATGCAATTCAGGATCATCACAATCACTGGGTTGTTGACTAATGTTAAACACATTCAGTTCCACAGTCATTTTACCAAAAGACAAATTCAACACTCCATTACAGCAATTGATGATAGCATTGGACGTCGCCAAGAAAGGACGTCCTAAAATGACAGGAATATGATTGTCTGGATATTGAACAGGTTGAGTATCTAACACAATGAAGTCCACGGGAAAATAAAATTTCTCAACCTTGATTAAAACATATTCAAAAATACCACGAGGGATTTTCACAGATCTATCCGCTAACTGTAGCGTAACATGAGTGGGGTTCAGTTCCCCAAGACCTAATTGCTCATACACAGAATATGGCAAAAGGTTCACACTTGCACCTAAGTCTGGCAAATCCCTATCGATTGTATGGTCACCTATAGTGCATGTGATAGTTGGACTACCTGGGTCTTTAAACTTAGGTGGTGTTTTGTTTTGAATTATGGAACTTACCTGTTCAGTGAGAAAGGCACGCTTATGCACATGAATCTTCCTCTTTTGAGTGCACAAATCTTTCAAGAACTTAGCATAAGCAGGTATATGATTGATTGCTTCGAGAAAAGGGATGTTGATATTGACTCGTTTGAACATTCCTAACAGCTCATTGTATTGCATACCTTTCTTATGTGGCACCAATATTTGAGGGAAGGGTTCAACATGCACATTAAATGGTGCAGGGACATTAATATCAGTGGAATTCTTAGAGTCACTATCATGCTCAGATTCCTTTTCCATAACTGGTGTTTTCTGTGGAGTCGTATGCACCGGTGAGTCTGATTTAAACTCGAATGACTGTGGTACACCTACATTGTTATCAAAAACCTTACCACTACGAAGAGTGGTGACAACATTCACATGATCACGAGAGGACTCATTGCAAGTTGAGGTGCTTGCCTGAAATGCATTTTTCTGAATTTGTTGAGGTTGACTAGGGAGTTTACCTTTTTCTATCTCATTTAGTGCATCACATAATTGACCCATTTTGAGTTCTAAACTCGCAAGCCAATGGTCATTTAACTTCTGACATTACAAAAGATTTTGATTCATTTGGTTTACACCATCATCAAAACTAGGCCTTTTCTCAACAGGGTATTGTGTGTGTGTTTGTACTTGGGGGTTTCTAGGATATGAATATCCTTGGTTATTACTCGTTGTACCCCCTTGTACAGGCCCCTTGGACCATGATAAATTAGGGTGATTCTTCCACCCTGGGTTGTAGGTCTGAGAATAAGGATACAAAGCATTGGCATGTTCTAGTCTAGACTCCTGAAATGCTTGTAGGTCTGGACAACTATCCACTAGGTGGTCTGAACCGTGACATTCTGCACAATGGGTTGTCTCGATTTGGTCACGGATAGTAGAGGCAGTAGTTTTCACATTCTTCTGCAGCTCTAGCGCTTCTACTCTCCTAGCCAAGGATGCAACATTTGCTTTTTCTTCAAAATCGGACTCGATTCTATGGACATTAGATACATGGCCGGTCTTTTTGGGCTCACAGATGGACTCTCATTGCTGAGTCTTCTCAGCGACTTCGATTAAGAAAGTCCAAGCCTCATCAGCACTTTTGTCAATAAATAAACCATTGCGCATTGACTCAACTATAGTTCGGGTGGTAACATCTAGACCTTCATACAAAATTTGCACAAGTCTCCATTTTTCAAAACCATGGTGAGGACATTGGAGCAGTAATTCATTAAATCTCTCCAGATATTTGGCCAAGGTCTCACCTTCTAATTGCACAAAACCATTCATACTTTGACGAATTGTCGCAGTCTTATGGTTAGGGAAAAACTTTTTGAAAAATTCTTTTGTAAGGTCTTCCCATGTTCTAATGGACTGTGGTTGTAAGGCATGCAACCAAGACTTGGATTTTTCTTTCAAAGAGAAAGGAAACAGTCTCATTTTGAGGGACTCTTCCGGCATTTGGTTAAAACGCAGAGTCCCACAAATATCTTCAAAATCTCTAACATGGTGGTAGGGGTTTTCGGCATCAACCCCTCTAAACACAGGGAGCATGTGAATGGTACTTTCCTTGAGTTCAAACTGACCAGCATCAACTGGTATAATGATGCAAGAGGGATGGCTTGCCCTGGTTGGGTACATGTAGTCCTTGAGACTACGAGGCTGGTTTAATTCGTCACCCATGGTCTCAGATTGGTCAGGGCTATCTACTTCAGAGTTGTGAATATCAACAATATCCTCTTGACTGATTCTAACTAGTCGATTGGTTTGGTCACGGAAGGTGAGAATCATAGCCTATCATGCATATCAATCATGTTATGGCATCCCGGTCAACCAAACAATTCGAAACATGGGGAAACACTTATGTAAATCAAACTCTAGCTTTTGGAGTTAATGCAAACAGATTCATTATGCTATATAGCTCAGGAAAGCAGCAATGACTAATCAGGGAAGTAAAGCTCAGATAAATAGCAAACAGATTCAGGGCCAAAAGCATACAGACACGAGTTCTATCGATATCTGAAGTACGCACAGCAGGAAAACAAGTTCACAGAGTAAATATGTTATTCAACTATCAAAAAATTATGCTTACGGGATTCAAAACTAGTTCTCGGAATTGCGCACACAGATATAAGTTTTGCTGAGATCGATATATGCGCAGCAAAGTAACAAATTCAACAAGCAATTGTGTAATTCAGATATCAAGGAGTCAAGCACACGGATGCTATATGATGCAGGATTTAAAAGAAATTTTCAGAAGGAAGATAGTGTATTAGGCTAATCATGGTTTATCATTCACACAAATATAAGTATAATGAGGTTCGAGAATGACACCAACCGGTTTTAGCCACAATAACAACTGTGTTCTGCTCCTTTTCTCCTTTCCTTCGACTCGCGCAGAGTATTACAGGTACCTGTTGAGCTTCAAAGAGTTATTCAATAACCAGATATGTGTATGGAAACACAAACAAACAACAGGAACTTAGTGCACTGAACAGGTCAGACTGATGCAAGTATAAACAAGATGCAGATGTAAACAGAGCAGAGATGTTATGCAGACTGCTGATACGGAAATTGTGCAGGGTGATAGTGACAATGACTACTTTTATTCAGCTACAGATTTGCAACCTAAACTACAGGATTATAGTACACTAGAAGAGATAGGACAATAGTTACAAAAAGCTACAGAAAAATGAAAGCTACAGATTATACTATTTGAAAGCTCTTAACTAAAACAAGATGCAATAAGTATAATGATGCAGATTCTATATATATATAAAAGAATTAAGATGAAAAATGATGTGGTTTATGCGAATGAAATGATTGAAATTTAAAACTTACAGTTAACAGGATGCAGGTTATATAAACAAATGGGCTTAGCAACTAAGTTCTGCTATAGCAGAAAAAGTAAAATCTAATAAGGTACATATACAGCTTACGAATGGAGCTATGCGGATGACAATGGAAAGATAAAAACTATAATTACTACAGCTAAAATGTTAAGCTACAGATTATAGTAACTAATGAACTGAAAAAGAAAACAAAAGAGAAACTAACAACTATGATCAGGAACTTTGCAGGATTATGATGCAGACACTTAACTGAAACAAAATTAGCAACTACAAAAAATATTAAAGATATGAGTTTGCACATATGGTTATATGCTTAAACTATAAATCAGATAAATCTATCAATACGTAAACTAAGCTACAGGACAGCTGGATGTAAAGATGAACATAATGCAATGGCAGTTTTATGCAAGATATATGATGATGCTGGCGATAGAAAGACTAAAAGGACTTGATTAGATGACTGAAAAATTGAAACTATAGTAACAACATTCTACAATCTTCTAACACATATATACAAATAATAACAAAAAGATCAGTAAAGTAAAGACAGAAACCTTAGCTACACCGCTACCGAGTCCCCGACAGCGGCGCCGAAAATTTGGTAGGACTAAGAAAGATACCTACAATGACTGCAAGTGCACAGTGACAATTGTTTAAGGTGTAAATACAAGTCGATCCCACAGAGACTTGGAGGGTGTAAAGTTGAAGTTAAAGTATTCCTATACTGATTCGAACAAGAGTAACAAAACGATTTTGGTTGTGTCGATACGACAAAGGTGTTTGATAGTAAAAGAAATGGAAAAGAAAGATACAAAGCAAGATGTAAATAGAACAATTGATGATGAGGGTACTAGGCAGTTGAGTCCACCACTAACTTATACTAGTTACTTTCCTGTTATGTAATCTAAACTCTCATTCCAATCATTGAAACATTCTTAGAGGACGTTATATAGTTGTTACACCATTTCTCGTCAAAGAAATTTTCAAGATGATTGAAACATATCATGACTTTCGTCACTAGGTAAAGAAAAACATGATCAAAGCGAAACGCTTACCAACATATATTTTGAGATATAGATAGGCGAGGTATACTCGGATCGAAATATCAAATGTGTATAATCTAGTCTATATATATAGCATACGACTTTTGTCTCAAGAAGTAGGAGATATAATAGATAGACTTTTGAGTGACAGATAAGTTCAAGTCTTCGCATACCTTTTTGTCGAGAAGTTCCACAGGTTTCTTAAGTAGATCTTCTGCTTGTCTGATGAATCGCCATGAAGTCCTTAATCTCAACTACACTTGCTATACTAGTCTGAGACTTGGATAAATAGACTAGAAATCAAGACTTATAGTTTTGATTACTAACATTGATAAACATGCTTGATATAGCAACGCATACGAGTTTGACCGAGCAGTGTCTAACAATCTCCCCCTTTGTGAATTTTAGTGGCAAAAATATAAATACATATGGAATACAAAAAGATAATGAAACTATAGTAGCTCCTATTCCACATGCCTAATCTTCAACGTTCCTTGAAATCTTCTTCTTTCCAAGTACTCCAATGATCCCAAAGGTTGTAAGTTTAGTATCATCGTTGTTGAAGATCCGTAGCTATAACAATGAGAAAACATAATTCTCGATCATTGTTATACAGTGTCATAGTATTATTACACAGTATCAAAGTCCAATTGTATCACAACTTTAATAATAGTACTATGGTGATATGTATCACTACCCCTTAGTCAGTACTCCATTTCGATCATGGAAACCACTCCCCCTTACACAATGATCCGAAAACCATATGTATATATAGTGTGAACTACATTAATTCTCCCCATTTTTGTCAATAAAATTGGCAAAGGTACAAGAACGGGATCATAATGAAATTTCCACAAGAGACATTTCATGACTAAAAGAAAGGACGCATATCATCTTATTTTAGATGCAATCTTATAGACGAAGCTAACAACATTCATCAAGGAGTTTAAAGATACAAGATAACCCCTCTAAAATTCCACATCCGCACGCCCGTCAAGATATGACCATTAAGCACAAGTTCAAAACAACTCTCTCCCATTTGGTGTCATTCCCAAGGGAACAACAAGAGCGACCTTAATCTCGAAAGAAATAAAGAATTTTTACTGGACACCAAAACCATAAGAATGATTTTTATATCCAAAACTCAATCAAATTAATCACAAGTAAACCCATGATTAATTTAATCGGAATACGTAATCAAATTGAACCCAAAAAGTGTTCAACTTGATTGATTATGCTCAACGTAAGTAAACTTACGGAATATATGACTAACACAACCATTGAAAATGATTAGGATATCCGTTCATATACTCAACACAAGAGAACTTATGGAATATATGAATGCTCAACCAGACTAATTACAAGAGAACCCATAATTAATCTAATTGGAATACAAACAACCAAACTAATCACGAAGGTAATCAATTTAATTGTCATTTGTTTTGCTCGACATAAGGAAACTTTGATGTAATTTTTAAGTGGTAGTAAAGTTCGTTCAACTCGGATTGTGTAGACTCGATTTTAGACTCAAATTAAAATAGAAAACTTAAAAAGAAATTGTATTCAAGATTATAAAAGCACTGAGACTCAGGATTCCACCAATCTCCAATTTTTATGTGATTTAATCTGGTCAATATTTATGCAACTCTTTACGTTTAAAGTGATTCTAATATTTTTGCCTGACAAATAGATTCTCAAAAAAATAGTTGTAAATCGAAAGCATGGACCATCAAAAGACTTAACCTAAGCATGACCCATCAATTGAGAACACAACCACTTAATCAGAACCATATATTCAATTTCAGTTCAGTGCAAATAATCATAAAAGAATTGCAAAAATTAAATTAAATAGCATTTACCACATAATAATTGGAAAAATGGCTTCCTCCTTCTTCTCAGCAATGGGGTTTAGCTCCTCGTATTAGTCACGTGCTCGAAATAGGTGTTCATAGCTCAAAAGTGTGAAAAATAAGAGAAAACTAATAAAGCAGCGGGTTTGTAACGGATATAATTGTTACAGAAACCACTGTTACAGAGCCTCCTGTTACAAGGAAAATCCTAACTGATATAATTGTTGCAGAACTGTTACAAATTCGAATGAAATAGTGACGGTTTCTGCGACTGACTTGGCTAGTCTAATGTTCAAGTGCAGCAGCAGCAGCAACAACAGTTTCTGCAGCTCTGATTGTTCGTCTCCTCGCCTCTGTCTTCACCCCAAAGCCTCTATCTCTCCTCTACGACTCGTCCAATCTCTATATATACGCCACAGGGTTAAAAATCCCGATAAAATCTTCACCTTTCCTCTCCCGCAGGTCACGGGATTTCTTTCTTTACAGCTTCTTTATGCGTCTCCCAAACCAAATCCAACGTCTCAGAATTTTTTTAAGATACTATTGAATCGAACAACAGGCTTTACTTCCTTATCTCCACGTACTTTCCATGAATATAAACTTCCGATAATAATCCACCCCTGTTTCCTTCAAATCGACTATCAAGCCCAAGTTAATCCAATCCAAATCCCTTACCAACCTTGTTTGGGTCTAATAAAGATATCACAAAGAAATCAGCGATTGAATCTCTCCCTAGAATGCCCAAAAATCAAACCCTAAATTCTGTTGTTATAACACTTCTTTTCCCGCCAATTTCCAAATTCAAATGTAAGGGATGACCTCCCCCTTATCCAACAGTGGTGTCCTTTTAGCAGTTTCCTGGAAATGGATGCCCCTTAGTAATTAGGTTACCCCTTAGTAATTAGGCTACCCCTTAGTAATTGGTTACCCCTTATCCATTTGAGGGTCCGAATAGCAAGTGTCCTCCAGGGTGCCCCGCGCAACTTTTCGAGCCGATTTTTCCAAAAATGTTAGTTGGACAAAAATACCTACGCACACATAAAACACCATAATAAGTACAGAAATGAGCACTATCAATATATAGAATCGAGACAAATTAGACACAAAAATGTGTTTATCAAACTTACGGAGCAATAACTAAATAACCACACAAGATGATTAATTTAGTTCCAAATGCTCAACATAAAGTACCTTATGGAACAACCAACCAAGCTAATAAAAAATAATCAACTTAGTTGTATCGTGCTCAACATAAGACACATTACGGAGCCTCACTGTATTATATAAAATATGGATCAATGAAGATTAATACTGTGGAATACACAAGGATGCATTCTATCTTCCATCACTATTTGCATAACGACATTTAAAAGACATCATCCTTGAACACAAAAGATTTTAACCTATCTTCCATCAAAGAATTGACAATATAGGCTTAACTTTTGTATCTGTCAAAAGTCTATTCATACTTAAATTAATATATGAATATCGATCATGAACGACTTTACTTTTGACAAAATATGGGACAACATAGTTCACGGACGTAAGCACTAATATCCCATAGCATATTGCAAAATAACAAATCAAAAAGATTAAATATTGCAACCCATCATCCTCCAAATATTTTTAGAATTTAAAACCAATAAATCTAAAAACATGAAGATGAAAACGTTGGACATAGCTATGTGTAATTACAATGATTGCTATTCTAAACTCTAGTAATCCTTCTCAAAAATAAGAATAAATTCTCATAAGAAGTTTCCTAGGTATCAAGACAAACTCGTAATGCACATACAAGATGATTGTCCTTACAGGATAGAATCAATCTTTTTGGCATGGATTTACACCAATAATAGCTACCAAATTCGTATAAAAAGATTTTCTTAAAAAAAAAGAACATACAAAGTCATTAACAACCATGCACCATAGTTCACAAAGGATGATTGTGAACATTCAAGAATCCCATAGCAATGCGTACTACTGCCCATTATTGAACTTCCTTCTTTTTGATTCACCAACAACATTCTTACAAAAGCTAAAAATTAGCTTAGAAGAGTAGTACTCCAAGAATCCAAGTTCCCAAGTTCAAGAGAAGTGGAACAAGTGCAACAAAATGGAGCAAAATACTCAAAAACAAGAGGCAGGACAAATATCAATTTTAACTCATCCAAATTCAAGGTTTCTCATCTTCATTTTGAAGAGAATTCAAATATAGAGAGATTGAAAAAAGAATTAGGTCAATCCGAGTTCGTAAGAAGAAGTTACGGCCAAAACAAGTTTACTGAATATCGACGTCAAGTATGCATACGGGTTTGCAAACGAATTTTCGTATCCTGGAGCAGTTTGCAGACTGGGTTTGCGAACTTAAACCCCTGGATTTTGGTTTTAAATGATGTTATACATACTTGGTATGTGTACCATGAAGTCCAAACATCCCGAACTAATGTTTTCAAACCTAAACATTTAAGAACCTTAAACACAGATCAAGTTAGGTAGAAATGAACGATAATCAAGGTAAATGGATCATTATAAATACTCAAACAAGTAATAAAAACATAAAACTTGCTCAAGTTTATAGACATACCTTTTTAGAAAAGTCCAATTGAATTCTACAGCGTTACCGAATATAATCTACGCCCCCCAGTTGTTGTGCTTCCCTCACCGTATATATAACAGGGCATTTCTTGGTGAGGATGCACTTTCAACACAAACAAGTTGTGTTGAGGCGACCAATGTATTGCTCACCATGGCATCAAGAAAGAGTTTCTTTCCAACAACTCTTAAATCTTGTAGTGTTGAGAAACACCTAAGGAACTGTTTTTATAAGTCTATCAAAGAACTTCAAGAGAACCCAAAAAGATTTGTGTTTCTGATTTCTTGTTTTCCAACTTATAAAAAACAGTTTCTGCAGATAATTTTTAGTACTGCGAAGGGAAACTCTTTTGATAAAAAGAGACGTCCTAGATTCTTCATAAAAGTAGACAATACTACTATCTTGATAGGAAGTATCAGGAATTGAGCAACGAATCAATTCATGCTTTGAGGTGACACACTCAGATGACTGAGATTTAAACTCCTCTTGTAATTTGTTTAGTTTATCACAACTAATTGGATTACGCATAGGAGGATCATTGCTCTCACTGATTAGTAAATCAATATCAACCTCAACATGAATATTATTCATCATAACTTGATTTAGCCTGTCAAGAGATTCTTGCTCTTTCTGGAGGTATAACTCAACATCAAGAGATAAGCTCTCAAGCTTCTTTTCAAGCCCTGAAAACACTTCAAGGGATTTTAAACCTGGTGGAGGTTTAGATAGAATTTCTTCTACAGATTTTATTAAATCAGTCATGGAATAAAATTCCGAAATCCCAGGATATGGTGGTGCATTTATTGAGATATCACTACTGTCCATAGAGTCAGATCGCTACAAATGCAGACTTATTAGGTCTTAAATGTGTTTGCCTGCTTTGATACCAATTGAAAAAGCGGGGCTCTAACAACACCACCTAATATTTTGCTTAGCAATCTGTATGGACTAACTCCGAAACACTTTCTAGATAATCAACTAGACAGTCAGACTCAATCTAGGTAAAAGTATCTCGAGGAGTTAATATCTCAATCTCTCGATTAGATCTTTACTCTAGCAAATAGAAATCTGCGTGTCTTTATCAAAGAGAGATAAACTTGGACGGTACCAAAGACCAATATCCAAGGATCAATCAAATGATAATCAACAACCAAAGGTTGGATTAATCCAATTGATGATCTAATGCACAACCTGTATTATTTCTATTATATAAACAAATACAATGCGGAAAAGAAATAACACAGACACCAGAAGTTTTGTTAACGAAGAAACCGCAAATGCAGAAAAAACCCGGGACCTAGTCCAGATTGAATACACACTGTATTAAGCCGCTAAAGACACTAACCTACTCCAAGCTAACTTCGGACTGGACTGTAGTTGAATCCCAATCAGTCTCCCGCTGATCCAAGGTACAGTTGCACCCCTACGCCTATGATCCCAGCAGGATACTACGCACTTGATTCCCTTAGATGATCTCACCCACAACTAAGAGTTGTTACGACCCAAAATTGCAGGCTTTGACAATAAAAAAATCCGTCTCACACAGACAAGTCTATCAAAGGATCAATCTGTCTCCCACAGAAAAACCCTAAAGTTTTTGTTTCGTCTTTTGATATAAAATCAAGGTGAACAGAAACCAATTGATAATCCAGTCTTATATTCCCGAAGAACATCCTAGATTAATCAATCACCTCACAACAGTCTTAATCGTATGATAGCGAAACAAGATGTTGTGGAATCACAAACGATGAGACGAAGATGTTTGTGATTACTTTTATATCTTGCCTATCGGAGAACTCTCACGATCTCAAGCCAATCAATATGATTGTACTCGTACGATAGAAGATGCAAGATCATATCACACAACTACGATAAATGTACTGTCGGTCTGGCTTCACAATCCCAATGAAGTCTTTAAGTCGTTAACCTGGTTTTAGAAGAAGAAAACCAATGGTTAAAGGAGAACCTACTCTAGCACGCAAACTATTATCACACTTAAGGTGTGGGGATTAGTTTTTGCGGTTTGCTAGATGTCCCCTTATATAGCCTTTCAAAGCAGGGTTTCGCCTTGCTCACAAAGCAAGCACTATCCACCGTTAGATGAAAACCTGATTTAGATTCAAGCTAATATATCTCAACCGTTAGATCGAAATCTTAGCTTGTTATACACAAATGAACTGCACGCTTCTAGGTTTGTTAACCGTACCCAAACGTGTGTATTGCTGGTTCAACAATAGTCAACCAAAAGGTTAGCCATTTGAGCATTTCATACCAACCATATTCTTCTTCACCATAACTAGTTCAGTTGACTCAAATGAACTAGTTAAAGAGTTGATCAATTGCAAGGAAATCTCATGTACTACACAAGACATAATTGAAGCAAAGATGATTCGATTCAAAGAATCGGTTCATGAACTTTATAGTCACGGTTTGAGAATGCATTCCTTAGTCTTTATAAGATTTGTTCATAAATCACCTTTAGATATATAACCTACACAAGTTTGCAGACTAGGTTCGCGGACTTGAGGTACTGGAAAGAGTTTACAAACTCCAGCAGAAGTTCTCGGGTTTGAGAGCTTCGCTGGTTCGCGGACTTGGCTCACGCAAGCAGTTTGTTAACTCAGCAGAAATTCTCGGGTTTGAGAACTTCGACAGTTTGCAGACTGAGTTCGTGGACTTGGCTAAAATCCATCTTCCAGTAAAGGACTTATGCACATATGTGTTTCCACAACATACTTATGTCCATTATGGTTATGTAATCTAAACTCTCATTCCAATCATTGAAACATTCTTAGAGGACGTTACACCATTTCTCGTCAAAGAAATTTTCAAGATGATTGAAACATATCATGACTTTTGTCACTAGGTAAAGAATAACATGATCGAAGCGAAACGCTTACCAACACATATTTCGAGATATAGATAGGCGAGGTATACTCGGCTCGAAATATCAAATGTGTATAATCTATTATATATATATAGCATACGACTTTTGTCTCAAGAAGTAGGAGATAAAATAGATAGACTTTTGAGTGACAGATAAGTTCAAGTCTTCACATACCTTTTTGTCGAGAAGTTCCACCGGTTTATTGAGTAGATCTTCTGCTTTTATGATGAATCGTCATGAAGGCCTTGAGCTCAAATACACTTACTATCCTAGTCCGAGACTTAGCTAAATAGACTAGAAATCAAGACTTATAGTTTTGATCACTAACATTGACAAACATGCTTGATATAGCAACGCATGCGAGTTTGACTGAGCAGTTCTCTAGCATGTATCATCAGGTGTATGATGTGTTGTATCCTGAGGTGGCATGTCCACTTGTGATATGTGCTGACTTGTATGATTTGCAAATATATCTTCTTCTTCTTCAATTGTTGTTTGCCAAAATTTATCATTAAGACTCTCCCAATATCTGATAACTGGTGTCTCATGTTGAGATTGTGTTTGTGGCTCAACAGCTTCATCATCCACAATAGCAGGAGCATGACCTAATTCTTCACCAACTTCATCAGCCACAACAACTGGAGGAACTAATGGTTCACCAGGCTTCAGAATATTCTTATCTTTATCATAAGTCATGAAAAAATGAACTTCATTTGGTACATCTTGGTATGATTCTTCCAAAACTTCAGCAGATCTTTCTCTTCATCAATATCATATAAAAACCTATCCTCCAAGTAGTGAAATAAGCATTGTGCACCATCCAAGTGTTCAATCCAGTCATGAACACTATCCAACAAGTCATTTAGGTTAAAATAGTCTCCATCAAATTTAGGCCACCGCAAATCCTTCCCATTCATATAGTCCATGTAACTAAATCCACATATTGGTTGTGCATCAGGCCATTTTCTATCATAATGTATATACAGAGTTTTGATACCAAAAGAAACCCTAGCACTGTAACAAAACAAAACAAACACCAATTTAAAAACAGATATAAATTGATACAATAACAACTAAAACGTAGCATAACCCTCAACATATGATTTATTTAACCCATAACCCACAACATAAACACCCAGTTTATACAAAATCACATCAATAAAACACCCAATTCCTTAAATCAAAGGAAAAAAAACAGGGCAACATAAATAACTTGAACTGCAACATGAATCAAACACCAAACTTCTAACAATTACATCATTATTCAAAAACCCACAGTATAATAATGAAAAGAACAAACCCTAAACATGCAGGCTGAATCTTTACCAAAATCATCCATAAAAATCAAACCCAAAACACCAAATTTGTGCAAACCCTAAAAACCAAATTTATATGAATCGCAACAATAATGTTGTTCATATCATACTCAATTTCTGAGATGATTAGATCAAGAAAGTAATGAAACTGAGAATTATGAAAAAACCCTAAAAACAGAATACTTACAGTCTAGGGTTCTTCATCACAGATCAGCAGAAAATGAACACACCCAAACACTTATCGTCTTTCTATTGCAAGAATATCTTCTTCTCTTCGACCAACACCTAAAGTTGAGCAAAACAAGATTTGGGAATTTTTTTCCTCTTCTATGCAACTGGTTTTAGGGTTTTTAACTCTCTCCTATTTTTTCCCGCTTGATATAGGTGTTAGTTGAAGAGATACGACGCGTGTTCTCCTCTAATAGGCGTACGAAAAGGTGAAGTCTTAATAACCACTTGTTTTCAGACATATGCAGAACCGTTGGATCTAGCTACCTAGATGTGATACCATGTTTCTGTTTTGTTTTTTAGTCGAGGATATTTTCGGTAGGTGACGAAACACATGTACATTTTCTACCACGCGTGCACAGGTGCTGAGTCATCTAACAAGCCATGTACGAAATTCCTAACGATGGGAGGAAACACTAATTTCAATCTATTTGGGGAGGAAACGCTAATTAGCTATCTTTAATGGGGAGGAAACGCAAAATAGCCCTTTTATTTATTTCTCTTTTCATTTTTCTCCTAATTTAGTTTTATGTTATTTCCACCCTAACTTGTAGCCTTTCTAGTTCAAACAACCTAGTTAGGCTAAGGAAAAGGAAACAACCTAAACCTCATGGTTAGATAATTTGGGAATAACCCGAACCGAAACCGCAACTAAAAATACCGGGTATTACAGTTTGGTTTCAATCAAACTTAGCTTGGATCTTATATTGGATTTCATCTAACGCTGAATATTGATTGCTTTGTTTTAAAGTTATCAAAGCCTGATTTGAAAACTATATAAAGAAAAACTCTAGCAACTTGGAAACCTAATACCCACACCTCCTGAAAAGACGAGGGTACCCAAATATACCTCAATCTAAAACTTTTCCACCTAGAAGTCCCTTCTTTCCGAAAGTGATTGTCTATGGACTGAGTCGAGACAATACAACAAATCGGTCTCACACTTCTTGTGATCGTCATAGATACTATATCGAGACAATACACCAACCAAGTATGTTTACTTGATAATAGGTTCAGACTTAACCAAACTCTATAAGATTATCTATCAAGTAAATGGGAATTAATGTTTGTGTATTTTACTTCTAATTACAATAAAATAATTATAATTGCGGAAATAAAAAAGTAAAAGACACAGAAAGATTTTGTTAATGAGGAAACAAAAAATGCAGAAAAACCCCGGGACCTAGTCCAGATTGAATACTCTCATAATTAAGCCGCTATACAAAATCTAAACCAACTTCGTATAGTTGAGACCAAGCAACTAAACCTATAATTCACCTAGTTTCATCAGTATCCCCGCGCCTCCAATTTTTAACAAGTCACGCACTTGGAAAAATTCCTTTGGTTCATATTCCAAACAGTAAAGGAACAATAAATATGTTCAGTAACAACTCTTTTCAACCAAGTGATATGAGTTTGACAAAGGCTCTCTCGTTTAACACATAAACACCTTTGTCGAGTTCTTAGATCTCTTTCTTACCAATCACCAAGGTGATTGTAAGCCTTAATCAATCAAAATTTTTAATCACAAAGAAGTGTATTAATGTCGATCCACACACTAATCAATCACGATTATCACAAGGATAAATCTGATTATAGTCGGATCCCTTTCCAGCCGAAACAAGTATTGTGCACACCAAAGATCATGAACCCAAAAAGTCTTCATGTCTTCAAATTTTCTTTGATCTTCAATAAACACCTCACACAATCAACTTGAATCTCTTATGATCAATCACACATAGAACGGAGTCTGTTAACGTTGGATTATCACAAGACGTCTTTGGATCTACAAACAGTCTAAAGATCCTCGTCGAAACTTCGATCTAGTTTGAGTGAATCTTATATCAGAAGAGAAGATTCTTAAGCATAAAAAAACTAGGTTAATCAAAGTTCAACCACCGTTAGTCAATAATATCAATCGAAAAATATTAATAAACCGCAATTATCTAGTTTCCCACCAACGGTACTAATAACGCTTCTCAATCCCAAAGAAGCCTTTAAACTGAGCGGCCGTAAGAGATTTCTTCTAATTAGGGTACCCTCCTCTCCGATAGGCGGCTCCACCAGTAACAACACAACTGAGGTAATTTTGCTGGCTTTGAGGATTAGTTTGCTAGAATTGTAAACTTCAGTATTTATAGACAAGGAAGTTTGGATACCAAGGAATTTTCAAAACCGACTATTCTCAAAGATATGCAATAAACACAAAATCGTTTTTCATAATTCCTGAAAATGCTTTGTCCAAATATTGACCGAAATTCCAATAGAAAAATCTATAATCAATAAATACACATTACTAATTATTATTTTCTAAAGATATGTATTTAATTGCTGGAAATTAAATATTATATAAAAGCCAAGAAACCTTTAATTAAAAATATTCTTAATTAATTTTGATCATGGGATTCTCCTTAACTATCAAGGAATATCTTTGAACAATTAATGATAAGAGTTATAACTCGTGTTCAAAGAATGACGACATCCTTACTTTGTAAGTCCTTTTTCATACCTACAATCTTGGAAACGATTTGCATCCGACTTCCAAGAACCATGTGATTGATTCTCCTATCAAATCACCAACCATGGATTTCACTGTTCTACCAAAAAAAAATTCGGTTCTACCTCCATGTGAGTATTGTGCATAGTCACACTAGTTACAAAAACTCGGTTGACTAAGTACTAGGATCGGTTCCCCACATACTTATGGTAACTACCTGTAATTTGGTGCACATGTGCATAGGATCGGTTCCCCTCACGAACTTGTTGCACATGTTCATAGGATCGGTTCCCTTCACACTAACAACTTGTGGCACCTCTTACAAGGATCGATTCCCCTCTTGCAAATTACCTGCACCTCTCACTAGGATCGGTTCCCCTTTCACTAATAAAAGTTGTTATTTACAAGGCATCGATCATACCATCTTGAGTGATTACTTAAGATACGTTTTACTAATAAAAGTTATACCAATAACTTAAGTTAGGCATCCATGAATAGTTTTACCAAGCACATAAACAAGTTTATGACCGGTTCTACACATCACACATATTGGTAGTTCAAAATAGATTTTCAATGAATAGCATTACCAATAAACCTAGCGATTTCCCTTTCGATCCACAAACGAGTTTGTTAACTTACTTCCTTTAAACGAATGTAAGAACATTGTTTCCTAGGATGAAATCTTCACTCACACCCATACATAATCACAATAGCATTCAAGCAATTATATTGATTTCTTATATACAAAGTTTAATGGTTAAGCAATAAACCTCGTATTGTATTCCTTAATACTATGTCTATCTAGAGTTTCATACACCGCTTCGCAGTTTCGTTTTCAATATGGACGACTTGACATTAGGGAATGAAACAGTCCAAGTCAAATATTATTAACCTCAAGAGGAAGGATGATTGTTGCCGTTGTAGCTCCATACTTCTTCACCATCTTCAAGTATTCATGTAATACCTGTAAAATCCTAATACTTTCAAGCTAACCTATACGAAGTTGACTCTATTACATAATCAAGCGACTCTTTAAATGAGTTTTGATTCACTAAAATATGAAAACCAAACTTGGCATACCAGCACTTGGTGGGTTCAACCGAGCAATGCTCTAACAATCCCCCCTTGTCAATTTTAGTGACAAAACTCTTACATCATATGGATAAACAAAGTACTTGAATTTATTGTACACATACGCTTGATTCCAAGTTCAACATCACATAACCCGCATTAAATTCAATCTTCGAATGCCGCTGCTGACACCATAATAACAAAGCTAAAACTCCCCCTAAAGGTAAGCTAGGTATATTTTCAATACGCATGTCTTTGTTATTTCAATGTAGTACCTCATAACTACATATCACATGGTATGTGACTCCCCCTTAGTCTATGATTTCACCCTATTCGTTAGAATAAACGTTTTAGCACAAATGTCCTTTCCCTTAGTGATACCAACTCATAAAATTCCAATACCACTAGTTTACTCCATATATTTCTCCCCATTTTTGTCACCAAAATGACAAAGAAACGAAAAATAAAGGATAAACCGAAAGGATCTTACAAATATCACAAAGAGAAGTTGTAAACCTATAAGAGTTGAGCACGAGGGTTTTACACACCATCTTTAGATAACCCGTACTAAAACCGAAACTACAAGTAATTTTGATTTTAATATGTCATCTAGAAAAAAATTGCATTAAGCAATTTTGATAGTTTAGCAAACCAAAAATCGACTAATCACTTAGTTCTTTGCTAAACCGATTGTACAAATACAATCGCTTGTTCTATAAGACCAAAATAAAGATAAGAGTTAACTTTATTTTTCTCATCAGGCTCTAGTTTTTCACAAAGAAAACACTTAGACCTTTAACTTTTAACAAGAGAAATACTAGGTTAGTTAACTAGTAATTCTCGTTAAGGCATTCGGCTAGACTTGAATAACCGAATCCTTTCCATTTGATAAGTCTAACTAGGATCCAAAAATCTTAGTTTCTCTTATCCGGAAATCACTTGGCCTAATCAAATGATCCCGAAAACTTTTTTGTTAAGCCTTAAACAATCCATACAAACCAAGTAAATCAACTTGCATAATTGTTTATCTTAACCGGAAGCAATTGAATCAACATAGACATTAAATCATTGCAATTGCACCGACATTTTGTAATCCTAGACTATTGATATCAAAAAGATAACAATGGTTTTTCTTAGCCGGAAACTAATTGATTCACAAACATCAATTGTGCCGAAATTTTGTAAGCCTAAACAATTGATATCAAAAGATAACAATGGTTTTTATTAACCGGAACCAATTGAATCACACAAACATCCATACACAAATAATGGAATAAACATCAATTGTACCGAACATTTTGTTAATAAAAAGCAATAGAAATGTGAAATAAACTCATGGTTTTTCTTGAACAGGAAAACAATTAACTAACAAGATTGTTACCTCAAATTCGGCATCCTCATCGCCCCTTAAGATATGTCATTAAGCGCAAGTTCATAAAGAACTCTCCCCCATTGATATTGTCATCCTCCCGCCAAAACAAAAGAACAACAACAAGGACCAATCTTTACCAGAGAAAGGTTGAAAACCGGTTTTAACTTTGCGATGCAAAATTTAGAACCTCGAAACACATATGCTTTTATGCTAAACCAAAGATTCAACATATTGTGACTTTTTCACATATTGTTTTTATAGAACCCCTCATGATCCCTTGATAAAGCCTACCAACAAGGGCTAGAACTTAATCCCGCTAAATCAAAAATTCACTCAAACCACAAGAGTTATCACAATATGAGATCGAATATTAAGGTAATAAAATCGAAATCAAACATCTCATAAACATACATAGCAATAATAAAAAGCTTTTAAGCACAAGCTATGTAACCGAAAACTATCACAAGAAAAATTATAAAATAACATTTTTATTCATAAATATAGATAGTTTTATTCATAATAGACTTTACAATTTTTGAAAGTAATCAAAAACTGAAGTCTATTCTTTTTGGAAGATATTAATCTTCACTAGTTTTCTCATAAAGAGCCTTCTGCCGATGTTCTTCTATTTTGGATTCATGGTTCCAAAACTTGGATTCGATGTATAGAATTCCTTTATGAGTTTCCCCTTCCTTTCTAGCAATAAATGTTATCTGTTTTTGAAAGCAGTAAGGCTGTTTTCCAATCTTTTCAAGATGAAATAGAATAGGCTTCTTGAAAGAATTTTGTGACAATTTTTCAATAGATTTCTTTTGGGATCGGCTTCCCATCATTTGACTTATAGTCTTATCTATCACAGAAGTGATACCTCTCATGTTATCAACTTCATCTCCTGAAATAAGTTCACAGATCTTAGTGATTATACATGGAACACCAAGGTGTCTCTTGATTCCTGAAGAAGAGATAGATTCAGAAATCTTGATCTTTTGACTGATGATGATGCTACACAGATGAACTTGATTATCTCCTCTTGTCAGAAAATAAGTAAATTCAGCAAAGTCTTTATCCCATGCTGACTTATCTCTGGCACTTGCGAATAGAGTATCTAATGCAAGTTTACCGAATACCTTCAGATGAAGAGGTATATCTTTTGTTGGTAATCTACCTTTTCCCCACATTATCTATTTTCCAATGAGATGTGTTGAAATGCTATCATGTTCAATTTCATCTCCAGTAATCATGTGATCACATTCTACAATGTGTTCGATAATGTTGGATATCGTCTTTCGATCGATATAGTAAATATCACGACCAACAAGGGTAAAAAAAGTAAGTTTTTCACGATGAATATTGTGAATATTAGCATAGAAAATTCTTACAAAATCAGGTGACAATTCTTCCAATTCAAAAAGTCTTCCCCAGTTTTGACTTTGAACAAACTTCACATAGTCCTTGTTTAGAACTTCTTGATTAAATCTCTTTTCAGCGGAAAAGCTATTCTCTTGAGATTGTTGTATTTTCTAAAGCATGAGCTGTCAAAAAACGAGTGAATTCATGCTTGTCATCAATACTGTTAGGAAATCTGATCCTATCAATATCATCGTGTCTGACTCGATCATCAGAGATTAAAGTTATTGATTTCCTCTTTCTCATATTTACAAAAATATGAAAAACCCTAGGTACGGTTTCAAACAATCTTCCCTAATATGTCAGAGAACATAACAAGATATTATCTTTTATAGGAAGAATATATGTCAAAAACCGGAAATAACTAGTTTTAGGAAATACACCCAAAATCGGAAACCGTGGCTTGTGGGGATACAATTCCGATTTTGTGTCTAGGTTTTTCTTTTGGAAAACCGATTTTTCATGGTCTGGAACTTTATTACAGATTGATCTTTTGTTTTTGTTCAAAAATCTGTTTACTCTTTTATTACCAGAATTTGATAATATTCTTTGAAATTCACTCAAAATTTTTTTACTAGAGTATACAGATATTACTTTGAACAAAATATGATATTTAGAAATTCCATTGACATCAAAAATCTTGTAATATTTCAAAAGATCACTTGATTCATTAACATAGTTGTGAGGTGTGTGAAGCAACCTATTGTTAATAGTATTATTAACTGAAAAATTATACCTTGCAAAAAGTACATGGTTCCCAAAGTTGCATCCTAGGTCGCGAAACATTGACAGACATAGATCTGAAAATGTACATGTATATACTTTGGTAGGCTATCCAAAATATATTTAAGATTCCAGATTTTTCAAGAACACAATAGCCAGAGTTCATATAAATCATAAGTGGAATCTTATGCATTTTCAAGATGCGGTCTGTCTCACAGGCAATTGTATCATTGTTGCATAACATAATGATATATAATCCTATGATAGCCAAAGGATTATGTAAGTCACTCAAGACATACATAGACATAATTCCTAGCAGATTTAGGAATAAGAGTATTACATACTTCATTTGGTAATTCCACCACAAGTTCTTGAAGTAGTCAAATCCTGCCTGTACGTTAAATGAATCAATCGGGGATTCAATTCTCATAGGTTGGATGGCACCAAACACAGATTGTTATATCATTTCGTGATTGCCTGCTCTGATACCAATTGAAAAGACGAGGGTACCCAAATATACCTCAATCTAAAACTTTTCCACCTATAAGTCCATTCTTTCCGAAAGTGATTGTCTATGGACTGAGTCAAGACAATACAACAAATCGGTCTCACACTTAGTGTGATCGTCTATGGATACTAGATCGATAAAATACACCAACGAAGTATGTTTACTTGATAATAGGTTCGGACTTAACCAAGCTCTATAGGATTATGTATCAAGTAAATGTGGATTAGTGTTTGTGTATTTTACTTCTAATTATAATAAAATAATTATAATTGCGGAAACAGAAAAGTAAAAGACACAACAAGATTTTGTTAACGAGGAAACCGCAAACGCGGAATAACCCCTGGACCTAGTCCAGATTGAATACTCTCACAATTAAGCCGCTATACAAAATCTAAACCAAATTCGTATGGTTGAGACCAAGCAACTAAACTTATAGTTCACCTAGTTTCCTCAGTATCCCTTCACCTCCAACTTGTAATAAGTCACGTACTTGGAACAATTCCTTTGGTTCGTATTCCAAAGAGTAATGGAACAACAAATCTGTTCGGTAACAACTATTTTCAACCAAGTGATATGAGTTTGACAAAAGCTCTCTCATTTAACACATAAACACTTTTGTCTAGTTCTTAGATCTCTTTCTTACCAATCACCAAGGTGATTGTAAGCCTTAAGCAATCAACACTTTTAATCACAAAGAAGCGTGTTAATGCCGATCTACAAAACTAATCAATCACGATTATCACAAGGATAAATCTGATTATAGTCGGATCCCTTTCCAGCCGAAACAAGTATTGTGCACACCAAAAATTATGAACCCAAAAAGTCTTCTTGTCTTCAAATCTTCTTTAATCTTCAATAAACACCTGCACGCACAACCAACTTGAATCTCTTGTGATCAATCACATACAAAATGGAGTCTGTTAACGTTGGATTATCACAAGACGTATTTAGATCTACAAACAGTCTAAATATCCCCGTCGAAACTTCAATCTAGTTTGAGTGAATCTTATATCAGAAAAGAAGATTCTTAAGCATAAACAAACTAGGTGCAATCAAAGTTCGACCACCATTAGCCAATCAAATTAATCGAAAACTAATAATAAACCGCAATTATCTAGTTTCCCACCAACGGTACTAATAGAGCTTCTCAATCCCAAATAAGTCTTTAAAATGAGCGGCCGTAAGAGATTTCTCCTAATTAGGGTACTCTCCGATAGGCGGCTCCACCAGTAACAACAGAACGGAGGTAGTTTTGCTGACTCTGAGGATTAGTTTGCTAGAATTGCAAACTTCAGTATTTATAGAAAGGAAGTTTGGACACCAAGGAATTTCCAAAATCGAATATTCTCAAAGATATGCAATAAACACAAAATCGGTTTTCATAATTCCTGGAAATGCTTTTTCAAAATATTGACTGAAATTCCAGTAGAAAAATCTATAATCAGTAAATGCACATTACTAATTATTATTTTTCTAAAGATATGTATTTAATTGCTGGAAATTAAATACCATATAAAAACTAAGAAACCTTTAATTAAAAAGATTTTCATTTAATTTCGATCTTGGGATTCTACTTAGCTATCAAGGAATATCTTTGAACAATTAATGATAAGAGTTACAACTCGTGTTCAAATTATGACGACATCCTTACTTTGTAAGTCCTTTTTCATATTGTTTGATGGTGAAAATAGTTTCTACTGGTTTCAGTAATTTCGTGTGTTGTGAGTGAGAAACGAGTCTAAACCCTAAACAATGTACTGCAAGGGAGTACTTTAGATTCGAGAGATCAATCTGTACAAATCCGGCCTAAACCAAGAAATGGTCGTTCCAGACTTACTTCGGTCACAAAATGAAGGAGAATGGTTGGTTTTGGGGAGGGAAGCGAAGAGAGTGTTGAGACCAGAATAGTTGATTCTGGAAGAATAGTTGTTTTGACTGGTATCAGAAAGTGTAAGCTAACAGATGGGAAAGTTAAGAGGTGATTTTTGAGTGTTGTATGCTCTTGACCAAAACTTGTGTTCGGTGGAAATAAGTAAGACCTATTTATACAAGTCGAAGTGAAACGTACCCTGGTCTCGTAAGAAATAGAAACGAATGAGTAAATGGGAGGAGGTGGTAACCGGTAATTCCTGGAAATGATGTTCCATAATGAAGGAAAGCGTTTCACCATTACTCCCCGTATTTACTAACCGCCTCATTCTTATGACACTGTCTTGTAACGGGCGTAGTGTACACCGCACGCTGTAAACCGCCAAACCAATACCCTAGTGAGCATCCCCCAGTTTATGACATGCGTTGATGTCTCGAGTGTTTTCGTGGAAAAAATGTAGCATGTTGCGGTTGTCTGACAAGTTGAGCTTGGGAGACTTGCCGTCTCGGTGGTGACTGGTAGGCTTCTAAAAGGTCCTAAAAATTATCCCCGGCAGCGGCGCCAAAAACTTGATAGGCTTTGGGATATGTAAAATTAAGCGCAGAGAAACGGGGGCCTACAGTAATACCGCAAGTGCACGGTCGTCGGTTGTAGCTCGTGCAAGTACGGGTCGATCCACAGAAGAGATCGGGTGTGTTTTGGAATGTTCTAGCTAATTGGGTTCCTAAATTGCTATTGGGCTATGAAGCCTTTTGGCTTAAATTGGGCTTTGAGTGCTAATGGGTTTGTTCACAATAAAATGAACTGAGCTTGGGCTCAGTTGGTCTCTGAAGTGTAAATGGGCTTTGGCCTTTGATTGAGCTTTGGGCTCAATTTCACCCTAACAGTGAAATGGTCTTTCACAGTAATTGGGCTTTGGGCTTCTGGAATGAAATGTATTGGGCTTGGCTATTGAACTAGGCCTTTGGGTTAAACAACTGGGCTTTGGTTAAGCCTGAATTGGATTGGGCTCAGCTTGATGGGCCTTTGCTTGGCTGCAGGAAGCAGCAGCAACAACAGCAGCAGCAGCACAAGTGCTGCACAGCAGCAGCAGCAGCTTGGCAGAGGAAGAGAGCAATGCAGCAGTGGTGCTGAAGCAGACAACAGCAACAGCAGGGGTAGCAGGGCAGCTGCAAGGGAAGAACTGGCAGCACCAGGTAGCAGTACTGCAGTGAAGAAAATGCACAGCAGGAGAAAAGCAATGCAGCAGCAGCACAAGTGCTGCACAGCAGCTGCAGGGCACAAGCAACAGCAACAGCAGCTGCAGCAGCAGTGCAGCAGAGAAAGCAGCAGCAACAGAATGTACATGCAATAAAATGCAGCAAGAAAAACAAAGCAGAGGCAGTGGGTAACTAAACAGCAACAAAAGGGAAGACACAACAAGGCAACAGCAAAGATCAAAGCAAGTTAACCAAGGCCTAAGGCCAAGGGCAGGGATGTGGAAAAACTAAAATGAGCAAGGCTAAGGCAGAATACAGGCAAACATATAGAATGGGAAGAAAACTAGCTTGCTATGAGCACTAGTTTCTCCCAATGCTCAATCAATAGTGCAACCTAAGCATACACAAGGAATGGCAAGAAAATCAGCTTGCTATGAGCACTGATTTCTTCCACTGCACAATTACATCAATGCTTCACAGATATCTAGCCTAGCATTCCATCAAACTAACAGCAAATTACACATAACAGTAAACATTACATGGCAGTGAGCAACAACACATGTTAACAGAACACAAGTAACAGGAGACAAACAATTTTTACAACATAACAGGAGCATCCTAAGCATAACAGGAGACAAACAATTTTAACAGGAGCATCCTAAGCATAACAATTAACATTAACAGGACATGAGATTGAAAATTAAAACAACTGAAATTGAAATTGCAAGTGGAGCATGAACATCAAACAAAGCAGCAAATTGAACTAAAAAAACAACATTAACAGAACATGAACTGAAATTGAAAAGTGAACTGAAATTAACAGGACATGAAAGTCCTGGATGCTGGCTATTCCAAGCATAACTATTACAACACACACATAAGGCTATTTATAGTCACAGACCCAAATTTCTCAAAATTATAAAATTAGGGTTTATAGAAAAATCCCCAAATTCCAACAGTGAAATTAGCTCACCTAATCGTCAAATTGACGTCGACCCATCCTTTATCTGACTCTCCTGTATCACTCCATGCCTTCAATTTCACTCTAGCTCGACCTAATTTACCAATTTTGCACGCCTAGGGTTTCTGAAAGAGAACGTGCAAAAATTGAGAAAATAGGTGGCTCAGGAGAAGGGAACAGATGGTATTGGTTGTTGGGTGATGGGGTGATGATGGTGGAGGAGTGGTGGTGGCAGTGGAGTTGGTGGTGATGATGGTGGTGCGGCAGTTGCAGGGTGATGGCTCTGCAGAGGGGGGTGGTGGAGGAGATGGCTCGACTGTTTGGGAGAAGGGGGGTGTTTGGGTAGGTGGTATAGGTTCGGTTGCTAGAGTGTGAGGCGGCTTCATCAAATTTGATGTTCTGCGACGATGAGTCATTGGATGCGAAGCTGGTAGGTAGATCGGACGGTGATGCGGAGGCAAGCGATGATCGACCGTTGGATTATATGATACAACAAAATGAACGGTACTTGATGGGGTTAGGTACTGTAGTGTAAGGCGGAGATATCAAACGTTGATGAACAGCAAGGGAGCGACCGTTGGATTCAACTACCATCTAATCTGAAGGCTTGGAATTTCAGCGCTGTGGTGCTCGGCATAGACTTCAGATTTTGATGCTCTATGAAGGAGCGACCGTCGGATGCTTCTGAGAAATGATCTGATGGCTGAGAACGGAGGCGCTTTTGTGTGTAGAAAATGAGGTTGTGCGCACCATTCTTCGCGGCTTCCTTGCGTAATTTCTCCCGGCTTTTCACTACTTTTCTGCTCTTTTTGCTCCGCGACTCATCCGAACTTTATTTATTACCTAAAAATGCAAAATTAATTAATAAAAATATTTATTCTTGAAAACAATGAAAATACAGAATATGGGATAAAATGTAGAATTAATGCATAAAAGATGAGTTAAATGCCAACAAAAAGGGATAGATATATACATTATTTGGCACTCATCAAATACCCCCAAACCTGAATTTTACTTGTCCTCAAGTAAAACAAAACTAAGGAAATCCTAACTATACCACTGTCGCTGGTCTCTCGAATGCATTTAGCGTATGCACTAAGCCTTTTAAACCACTAAGTGTCCCTAGTGGACGAGTTGAAGTCTCGTGAAGGTTTACCAGAGGTGTGCCTACAAAACCTAAGGACAAAATATAAGCTCATATTCCATCAAATGTGACATGTGCAAAACAGTTAAGCTCACAGCAAAATGGAGATGTCAATCTAGCTATCGAAGGCACAATCCTAGCACTGATAACAAAAAAAGACATGTGATAAGAGTGTAAAGTGTATCTACACATGTGTAAAGAAAGATTTGAAGTTATGACTACTAATCACCAAGAGATAGTTTCTCAGGCTAAGAACTGAGGTCGAAATCTAGCTAGCTGTCCGGACTTTACGAGAATTGTGAATGAGTTGGAGGTATTTCACAATTACTCGCGTTGTACATCAATGGCATACACCCTCCTTGCTTACAACACAAAAACACAAAAGATGACTATTTACATGACTCTTATTTACATTGACTATTCTCTTTTTATTTTTGGAACAAGAGATGATGGAATACTTGTTTTTTTGTATTTTTCTGATATTTTTTCTCTTTTTTTTTTTTTTCTTCTTTTTTTTTTTTTTTTTCTTTTTTTTTTTCTTTTCTTTTTTTTTTTTTTTTTTTTTTTTTTTTGAACAAAGAAACACCTTTGATACATAACAAAAAGAAACAAAAGATTACATGACACTTTGCAAGAGGTAGCCCTTTTTGATGCACCCAGTTAAATTCGATGGTTGTCTTTCTTAATGTAACCTCCACCTTCTATCCCAACCAACCAAAGAACAAGCTAGTCAAGTTTCGTTCAGTATTCTAAAGTGATTGGCAATCGTAACTTCCTATCAAACACCTTGAAGATCGAGGCCATACATGTATTGGTAGATCGTGCGCGTGCAAATTTCTTATCACTATGTGAATTGTGCTAGAATCAGGGTGCCTAAATATCTAGACTAAGACTCCTAATAATTATACATATTTGCACAAGAGTCAACATTTCAAGGTAAATGAGCTCCATTTTTATGATTTTTTAATTTTTTAATTGTTTTTTGATTTTTCAATTTTTTTGGAATTTTTCAATTTTTTCAAAAAGAAGAAGGAGTTCGTTTTCAATTATGGCAAATTATCGTGGTATCTACTCTATACCCCCAAACCTAAACTAAACATTGTCCTCAATGTTTCAAAATATGGAAAGAATTAAAATGCAACATATGGAAAGGGACATGCTGAGTAGAGTAAAAGGAGAGAGAATACCCGATTTCGGCGAAAGCAGAATTAAAACTCCGTTGTTCAAGGCAAAAATAATCCAACATATTTCAGCCGAGATCATATTGGATTAGAAAAATAGATACAAAAGGAAATTTAACTAACACATTATCTACAAGAAGATTTGGTTTTTTTTTTTTTTTTTTAAGAAAGAAAATAAAATGAAGAAAATAAAATTTGGTTTTTTTTTTTTTTTTTTTTTTTTTTTTTTTTGAAAAAGAAAATAAAATTTGGTTTTTGAATGGGAGCAAGCCCACTGTGCAAGCCTTTTGTGTTTGCTTTGGCTCCGCTTGGTTGAAAACTTTTGGTGGAACTGAGTCCAAAATCTCGGCCTAGAATTTGGGTACTCGGCCCACTAACGAGTTCAACTAGCGTGGTCGGTTACAAGCTCAGCTGGGTTTAAAAACCCAGAATACAAAATACAAGTCCAATGAAAGAATTTAAACAAGCCCACAAATTAAACAAACAAGCCCACAAATAAATTATTACAAACCCAACAGAAAATAAGAGAAGCCCAAAAATTGGCTTTAATATTACATGCCCACAATTAAAAATTGGAAGCCCACAATTCGGGTTCTCTTAAATGGGTTACCTTTTAAGCACAGCCCAGCTGCTCTGATATTGTTGCAAAAACCCAGTTGGGTTTTGGTTCTTTTCCTTGGTGGCGTCCCAGCAGAGAAAAACAGGTTCAGAACAGCAGGTCCAACAGCAAATGAAGTGAAGCAGATGCAGATGCAAATGCTATGCAGTGAAATGCAAAAATAACTAATAAAACAACAAGAAAAACACAGCACCAATCCCCGGCAACGGCGCCAAAAACTTGGTAGGCTTCTAAAAGGTCCTAAAAATTATCCCCGGCAGCGGCGCCAAAAACTTGATAGGCTTTGGGATATGTAAAATTAAGCGCAGAGAAACGGGGGCCTACAGTAATACCGCAAGTGCACGGTCGTCGGTTGTAGCTCGTGCAAGTACGGGTCGATCCACAGAGATCGGGTGTGTTTTGGAATGTTCTAGCTAATTGGGTTCCTAAATTGCTATTGGGCTATGAAGCCTTTTGGCTTAAATTGGGCTTTGAGTGCTAATGGGTTTGTTCACAATAAAATGAACTGAGCTTGGGCTCAGTTGGTCTCTGAAGTGTAAATGGGCTTTGGCCTTTGATTGAGCTTTGGGCTCAATTTCACCCTAACAGTGAAATGGTCTTTCACAGTAATTGGGCTTTGGGCTTCTGGAATGAAATGTATTGGGCTTGGCTATTGAACTAGGCCTTTGGGTTAAACAACTGGGCTTTGGTTAAGCCTGAATTGGATTGGGCTCAGCTTGATGGGCCTTTGCTTGGCTGCAGGAAGCAGCAGCAACAACAGCAGCAGCAGCACAAGTGCTGCACAGCAGCAGCAGCAGCTTGGCAGAGGAAGAGAGCAATGCAGCAGTGGTGCTGCAGCAGACAACAGCAACAGCAGGGGTAGCAGGGCAGCTGCAAGGGAAGAACTGGCAGTACCAGGTAGCAGTACTGCAGTGAAGAAAATGCACAGCAGGAGAAAAGCAATGCAGCAGCAGCACAAGTGCTGCACAGTGTTGTAATATTTTTCAAGAGGTAAGTAAAAGTTCGTTGCTCGGACTTGAATAGATTTTAAAACGAAAATATATGTACAAATTTGTCACAAGATGTTCGAGAGGTATTGGGACTAAGGACTTGGCCAATTCTTCATGCATGTGGTATATTTTATTTGTTCTTAACAATTACTGCTCAAAACATAAATATATGGACTCTTATTTTGCCAAAATAGATTCTCAGAATATTAGTTATAAATCGTAAGCATGGGACATCAAACATTTAAGCAAGCATGCCGCATCAAATAAAATGATAACTAATTAATTAAAATCATTTTTCAATTTTTAATCAGTGCAAAAGTCATAAAAAGAATAAATTAAATTTACCACAATGACGAAAATAGACTCCCTCCGTCGTCCCAATGTTGGGTTTAGCTCCTCATATTAATCATAATCTCAAAATGTTTTATTATTGCTCCAAAGTTGATTACAATTGAGTAAACAATGCAACAGAGAAATCGCAACAGCAGTTCCTGTTGCGAAGACGATGTTGGACTGTTACAGAGAAACAAGTGGTGACGGAAAATTAAATGCTGTGGTTTACTTCTCTGTTGCAAAATATGATGAAGAAACTGTTGCGATGAAGATAAACGTTGCACAGCAGTTGAAGAAACTGTTGCGATGAAGATAAACGTTGCAGAGCAGTTGAAGAAACAGTTGCAAATGGATGAAACCGTGGCCGATTCCTTGTTCTTCACGGGCAGCAGCAGCAGCAGCAACAGAGTTCTGAAAACTCTGATTTCTGCTCCTCTGGCCCTCCTTTCGACTCCCAACTCTCGACGCCCTTCCCTGTGATAGTAGCAACCTATTTATACACCTAATCCTCATTGAATCTCGCCATAACTCCTCAAAAATCTTCACAATGAAGAAAAATATTTTTGAGAATAATTTCTTATTTCTTCCTCTGTGTACGTTAATTGTCTTGGAAATCTTCATAAACTGATTGATATGCATCCTAGGAGAATATATGGGCTTAACTACACAAACATGCAACATCTTTTACGTGATTTTCTTTCCAAAAATGAGACGATATTCTTTTCTCTGTTTTGATTGGGAATTGATTTTCTGGACAAATTTGATCGATCCCAACCACCATAATATCTTCATATACTCATATCACATATACCCATTAAGTCTCAGCTCTTTAATCTCGTTAAAACACCTTCAAATGTCGAATTAAAATCTGCCAGTAAAGGAAAGAATTTTCCCGCCAAAACAAATTTTGAATTTTGAAAGAAGGTCGCCCCTTATCCAGTGGTCGCCCCTTATCCAAAAGCGAGAGTCCGAATAACACTTGTCCTCCGGGTGCCAAAATCAACTTTTCGAGCCGAATTTTCTTAAAATATTTATTTCCAAAAAATACCTACAAATACATAATAACAAAATTAGTACAAAATCGAGTGCCAACAATACGGACATTGAGGACAAATTAGACACAAAAATGTGTCTATCAAATACCCCCAAACTTATTATTTGCTAGTCCTCGAGCAAAATTTATTCTTGAAAAGTGACCGAGTTAATCTCGGGTGGGTTTATCAGAGGTGTACCCACAAAAACCAATACTCCAGACCCTAGCTATCTACGCAGAACCTTGGAAAGCACTAAAGAACCTCCTTGGTTGGCATACAATTATTGACTCTAAGAGGAAAAACCCTGATGCGAAATTCCAATTGCTGTACACGAGTTTGCACTCAAGCATACTAAAATTCATATAAGTGACAGAGCTCTACTAAGATAGTTTCACGATGGACATCATACTCGGAGTCAGACTAATCACGTGAAAAGATTAAGAAGATGGAAAAAGAAAAATGTAGATGGTTGAAAAGCGAACGGTGTTTCCCATATCTGTCTGAAGGCCTCTGCCAAGATGAACCTAACCTAAATGACTGAGATACCGGTCTGACTAATATTAACACACTGGCATATACAAGGGAACCAGTGGTCAATAACTTAAATCTAGATCAACAAACTGGCAAATACAAGGGAACCAGCAGTTGACTACACATAACAATAACCATCTTTTTTTTTTTTTTTTTTTTTAACTTAACGGCATGAATAGATCTTTTGATCCAAGCGCATGCTTCTTGTCAGCAGATTACACGATAGTTCCCACGGGTCCTGCATTCCACGCTTGCTTAGGCGACGGAAACAGGGAGAACACACGCATATTGCTATCCAAGTGTTAATACTTATTCCGATTGGTCTAACTGGTCCGGTCTATTTTTTTTTTTTTTTTTTTTTTGAAAAGGTAACTCAGTCACTCTATTTCACCCTAGCAAAGGTAACAACTTGAATCGTGTGCCCCACCAAATCACTTGAAATAAAAGAAAACTAAAAATAGAAAGTGAAAAGGACTCGACAAGATATGGCGAAACTATCATGTTATTTCTAACACCTGAGCTCTGTGCTTTTATGAATAGACTCTATAGATGTTTCCATCTAGTCAGATTGGTTCCTCAACTCCTAAAACAAAAATGTTTCCATCCACTTAGATTGGTTAGTGCTATCCTAAATACGCATAAATTTCTAGGCTCTGGAGTTTATTATTACAACTAAAAAGTTTCTCCCATACCCCCAAACTTAAATCTAACATTGTCCTCAATGTTCTAAAGATAAAATTAAAAACATGAACAAGGAGAAACGGTTACTATTTGAAGTAAAAGAGTTAAGGAAGGATATTACCGTGTTGCGTGAGATTGGGTTACCTCCCAAGAAGTGCTAAGTTTAAAGTCTTCAGCCAGACTTAGGAAAGGATTAGTCAACTCGAACCATAAAGTAACAGTCGAAATAACTGTGGGTCTTCAAAACTAAATAGAGCTGACCAAAGGAAACTACAATAACCCAAGAAAGTGAACATGTACTGCATACCCTTATCTAGTTTCCTGATGAGGATACCTATGTCCCATTGTGGTTCAGGTTCAGGTTCTATGAAAGGATCTTGATAGAATATTTTCATTGGCTGCGTTTCTTCATAGATGGGATCCGAATCACTAGGTCTTAGAGTCTGTAAAAACTCAAATACGAACTTAGAATCACGAAGTAATAACCTAAATAATTGCGGATCCTCTAAGTCAATCAGATATGACTTACATAGTTGACCACAGTGAGAGTAGTGGTCATTCTTAGGAAAATGTGTCGATTCCATTAACCTAAAGTACTTAGGCTTAGTCTCAGAACTTAATAAGTGACACATTTGAAATCTATACGTTCCCACAATTGGAAAAAAACTATTTGGTGGGAAAACAAAATCAATCTTGGTATTATTGCATGGGTTAACCACATCAACCAGAGGATGGGTTTCTAACATTTGAGACTCTTGTTGGATATCATTAGGTTCTGGAAAACGATTATGAAGATAATCTTGTAAGATGGTTGAGGCATTGATGTCAAGTCCCAAGTGAGGGACCTTACTAAGAGTTAAAGCACATGGAGAATGATACTCACCCCCAAACTTAGAGTTTTCGGCGTCTCTAGATAGACTAGTCATAACCTCCCTAATTTCTAGGTCGGCAATTGATTTTTCTAAGTCAGGTTCATCCTCGCTAATCTCTACGAGTTCATCTAAGACTATTGTTTCTAAATCGTTTGACTCGATCTCAAGATAAACTGGTTCCTCTAAACCATCATCGGTTTCGTAAACATGACATACTACATCGTCTGAAACGGGGGTATCTCTAGTCAAATCCTCGTCCTTTTGAATAGGTGAATAATTTTTAAAATTATTAGGATCTGAATCAGAAATAATATAATCATTATAAGGCTCAACTGGGGTAACAAATTCCTGATCACTATTCCCACATATTTCAGATTCTTCATCATCACTATCCTCATCATCATGATACAATTTTTGAAATTCAAGAATTCTCAATCTTTGTTCCAAACTACATGGTCTATGTTTATAATATTTCTCATAGATCGTTAGAGGCGATTCCTCAATAAAAGTTGGAGTATCCATATATCACTTCCCACGCATATATTCACCAAGAGTCATTTCCGAAGACGTCTCTTGATAACGAGAATTTCTAGACATATATTCTCGCAACGTCATCGCAGGTGGCGTCTCCTCAAAAGGATTCATCACCGAAGAAATATAAACTACAGAGGGATTCTATACAATCACAAACAAGGCCGACTCGACTCCACCAAAGCAAACCTAAAGATTTCTAGCAAACAAAAAGCATGATGGCTCCACTTAGATTGTTTCTAGACCAGCTTCTATCTTTCGAAAGGGAATTCGTTGCAATTTGAGCAAACCCCTCTGGAATCAATCCGAGTCAAAGTAAGTTGAATTGAGGCGAGGGAAGCTCAGTGGAGCTTTGATACCCAAGGCCTCACCGCTATCACAAGGCGGCGCAGTCACGCATTCAACTCACAGAAACCATCATGAACTTTGGAGTGTGCTTAAAGAGCAACCAATATTTTTCGAACGAGTTTCCTATTAAGCTCGTTACCCTATCGGTCTCGTTCTATTCCAAATTTTAAAGCTTAGGTTCGCGTTCGGTTTTGTTTTCCTAAGGCGGGCAAGAAGGAAACGGTGATGAAATCCGAGTCCTTATCTTGATTTGGCCAGGCCTTGCCCTTTACTAGGAATTTAAAGACAGTCCGGTTCGTCCTCAAACAATTATCACCTTAAGGAAGAGAGCAATGCAGCAGTGGTGCTGAAGCAGACAACAGCAACAGCAGGGGTAGCAGGGCAGCTGCAAGGGAAGAACTGGCAGCACCAGGTAGCAGTACTGCAGTGAAGAAAATGCACAGCAGGAGAAAAGCAATGCAGCAGCAGCACAAGTGCTGCACAGCAGCTGCAGGGCACAAGCAACAGCAACAGCAGCTGCAGCAGCAGTGCAGCAGAGAAAGCAGCAGCAACAGAATGTACATGCAATAAAATGCAGCAAGAAAAACAAAGCAGAGGCAGTGGGTAACTAAACAGCAACAAAAGGGAAGACACAACAAGGCAACAGCAAAGATCAAAGCAAGTTAACCAAGGCCTAAGGCCAAGGGCAGGGATGTGGAAAAACTAAAATGAGCAAGGCTAAGGCAGAATACAGGCAAACATATAGAATGGGAAGAAAACTAGCTTGCTATGAGCACTAGTTTCTCCCAATGCTCAATCAATAGTGCAACCTAAGCATACACAAGGAATGGCAAGAAAATCAGCTTGCTATGAGCACTGATTTCTTCCATTGCACAATTACATCAATGCTTCACAGATATCTAGCCTAGCATTCCATCAAACTAACAGCAAATTACACATAACAGTAAACATTACATGGCAGTGAGCAACAACACATGTTAACAGAACACAAGTAACAGGAGACAAACAATTTTTACAACATAACAGGAGCATCCTAAGCATAACAGGAGACAAACAATTTTAACAGGAGCATCCTAAGCATAACAATTAACATTAACAGGACATGAGATTGAAAATTAAAACAACCGAAATTGAAATTGCAAGTGGAGCATGAACATCAAACAAAGCAGCAAATTGAACTAAAAAAACAACATTAACAGAACATGAACTGAAATTGAAAAGTGAACTGAAATTAACAGGACATGAAAGTCCTGGATGCTGGCTATTCCAAGCATAACTATTACAACACACACATAAGGCTATTTATAGTCACAGACCCAAATTTCTCAAAATTATAAAATTAGGGTTTATAGAAAAATCCCCAAATTCCAACAGTGAAATTAGCTCACCTAATCGTCAAATTGACGTCGACCCATCCTTTCTCTGACTCTCCTGTATCACTCCATGCCTTCAATTTCACTCTAGCTCGACCTAATTTACCAATTTTGCACGCCTAGGGTTTCTGAAAGAGAACGTGCAAAAATTGAGAAAATAGGTGGCTCAGGAGAAGGGAACAGATGGTATTGGTTGTTGGGTGATGGGGTGATGATGGTGGAGGAGTGGTGGTGGCAGTGGAGTTGGTGGTGATGATGGTGGTGCGGCAGTTGCAGGGTGATGGCTCTGCAGAGGGGGGTGGTGGAGGAGATGGCTCGACTGTTTGGGAGAAGGGGGGTGTTTGGGTAGGTGGTATAGGTTCGGTTGCTAGAGTGTGAGGCGGCTTCATCAAATTTGATGTTCTGCGACGATGAGTCATTGGATGCGAAGCTGGTAGGTAGATCGGACGGTGATGCGGAGGCAAGCGATGATCGACCGTTGGATTATATGATACAACAAAATGAACGGTACTTGATGGGGTTAGGTACTGTAGTGTAAGGCGGAGATATCAAACGTTGATGAACAACAAGGGAGCGACCGTTGGATTCAACTACCATCTAATCTGAAGGCTTGGAATTTCAGCGCTGTGGTGCTCGGCATAGACTTCAGATTTTGATGCTCTATGAAGGAGCGACCGTCGGATGCTTCTGAGAAATGATCTGATGGCTGAGAACGGAGGCGCTTTTGTGTGTAGAAAATGAGGTTGTGCGCACCATTCTTCGCGGCTTCCTTGCGTAATTTCTCCCGGCTTTTCACTACTTTTCTGCTCTTTTTGCTCCGCGACTCATCCGAACTTTATTTATTACCTAAAAATGCAAAATTAATTAATAAAAATATTTATTCTTGAAAACAATGAAAATACAGAATATGGGATAAAATGTAGAATTAATGCATAAAAGATGAGTTAAATGCCAACAAAAAGGGATAGATATATACAATATTTGGCACTCATCAGTGACCTTCGACGGTCGAGATTTTGCATCTTGAGAGGAAAGGTAGTTGTTGATCATTGCAAGCCTTCATTTGGTAGCCAACGACATTAAAGAATGGCCGGCATGGCTTTGACATGGTTAGGCGTGACCAAGCTATGAGTTTGGAATTATTTAGGCACGGCCAAGAGCTATGGTTTTGGCATAGTTTGGGCGCGGCCAAAATTAGGGTTTGGCGTTGGGCCAAGGATCGCCACGCGTTAGGTGGTGGCCTTGGACGGCTATGATCTGCATCTTAGATGGAAAGGTGATGTTGATTATTGCAACCCTTTGCTTTGGTAGCCAACGATCGTGAAGGAAAGCCTGGCATGGTTTTGGCACAACGGTGGGGATGGCCTGGTTGGCATGCCTTGGCACGGATGGCACGACATTCCATTGCACATGTGGCATGGTTGGCATGCCTTGGCGCAGAGATGTGGCACGACATGCCTTGGCACATGCGCCATGGTTGGCATGCCTTGTCGTGGAGACGTGGCTGGAATGACATGCCATTGGCACATGCGACATGGTTGGCATGCCTTGGCGCGGAGATGTGGCTGGCACAACATGCCATTGGCACATGCGGCATGGTTGGCATGCCTTGGCGTGGAGATGTGGCACGGCATGCCGTTGGCACATGTGGCATGGTTGGCATGCCTTTGCGTGGTTTAGGCGTGACCAAGAACTAGGATTTTAGCGTAGTTTAGGCGCGGCCAAAACTAGGGTTTTGGTGTTGGGCCAAAGGTTACCATGCGTTAGCTGGCGACCTTGGACGGCTAAGATCTGCATCTCAGGTGGAAGGGTGGTCGTTAATTGTTGCAACCCTTTGTTTTGGCAGCCAGCGTCGTGCATGGCATATTGGGAGGACTGGCATGGTTGGCATGCCTTGGCGCGGAGATGCGGCTGGCACGACATGCTATTAGCACATGTGGCATGGTTGGCATGCTTGGCATGCCTTGGCACGGAGTCGTGGATGGCATGGTATGTCATTGGCACGGTGGCGCGGCTGGCATGCCTTGGCGCAGAGATGTGGCTGGCATGGTTTTCCATTGGCACGGTGGCTCGGCTGGCATGGTTGGCATGCCTTGGCGCAGGGACGTGGCTGGAATGGTTTGTCATTGGCAAGGTGGGGCGGCTGGCATTGTTAGCATGCCTTGGTGCGGAGACGTGGATGACATAGTTTACCATTGGCACGGTGGCGCGGCTGGCATGTCTTGGCGCGGAGATATGGCTGGCATGGTTTGCCATTGGCACGGTGGTGCGGCTGTCATGGTTGGCATGCCTTGGCACGGAGACGTGGCTGGCATGGTTTGCCATTGGCACGGTGGTGCGGCTGGCATGGTTGGCATGCCTTGGCACGGAGACGTGGCTGGCATGGTTTACCATTGGCACGGTGCGGCTGGCATGGTTGGCATGCCTTGGCGCGGGGACGTGGATGGCATGGTTTGCCATTGGCATGGTGGTGTGGCTGGCATGGTTGGTATTCCTTGGCGCGGAGACGTGGCTGACATGGTTTGCCATTGGCACGGTAGTGCGGCTGGCATGGTTGGCATGCCTTGGCACGGAGACGTGGCTGGCATAGTTTTCCATTGGCACGGTGGCGTGAGAATTAAGGTTTGGTATATACGAAGATAATGTCGGTCAATAGTAAGGGTTCTACCGTGGAACATGACACATGTATAAAAAAAAGGTACCCTGGTAATTATTATGTAGGCATGCTGTTTGATTCAATAGATGCGCTAGTGGTCGTAGTGACGTCATGTCAGATGTACGGTTTTACGATTTTAACCCTAAGCTAAAAACCACCGTCAACATTAAGTCCCCTGCTTAGCTCGGAACAGGAGCATTGTTGTGAGGTAAGCATAAGATGGTGACAGGTAAGGATAAAATCGGAATGACAAGTCATGAAAAAATGGTCAAGAAGACGCGGCTAACCTTTTTCGAGAGGTAAGGAGAGTTTGTGATTCTCTTGTTGGCGGCCTTGCATAAATCCTAGCCATAGGTATGCTTCTCATGAACTTGTAGAAATTTTCAGCGTGAACACTGCAATAGCGTTAAGCACTTCAATTATCACGCAATAGTAGGTATGCATGGGCAGGCGACTGCCACCAATTCCTTTTCCACGAAAGCCTAGTTGTTTAGGGTTTCCTCTTTTCTTGATGTGGCCATGTGCATAGTTTCCGTGGTGGAGCATGCCTTCTTGGCTGGGTGTGCTCTTTCCGCTGCAAGGTACGGCTTTGCAAGGGGTGTGATTTCCGTGGCTATGTAGGGTTTGCTAGTCTCCATTTCTTCGGTAATGTGTGTTATGACTTGCTATTTAAAACAAAGTTGGCAGTGGTATTTGCTTGTCTTCCGCAGCTGCTGCAGAAGCAACATGCCTGACCCCTTTTTTAATTCCTTCATTGCATACATTACTGGAGAAGACGACAAGCCCAACAAGCATCGACTCCTACCTATAAAGCCGTTGCGCGTGCTCGCGCCTAAAATGGATTCTTCATTGCCGACAAAATAGCTTTCGTGCACCTTGTAGTAACTCATCTTCGTTTTGTTTTCAGTGTAGTCACTATGACAACGAAAGCAGAGTAAGAAATTTTGTTAGGATGTCACCTGAGGAAAGCTCTGCCATACCAAAGGACGTTGGCAACTCCAAGCTAAACATGGATGATGAATTCTTCACGATATTTTCTGCCAGGAGAAATCATCCCAAGCATGTGCCGATTCTTCTGACCGGTCCGGAGAGTAAAGGAGGGGCTCGGTCGGTTCCGCCAGGGAACGTAATACGATTTTGCCTTCAGAGGAAAGAGTATTCCGCTTCTCCTGTTGACTTTAAAATCTCTGTGAGTCCATTGCGTTTATTTGATAAATGGATGCAGTTCATGATAAGTAAAGACTGCGTAAGAGTTAGCTTGACAAAGGCACAAATCATTGATGCTGTCGCGGCTTCTGCAGCACTTCAAATTAGGAAAGATATCTTGGGTTTGGTTGCTTTCATCTCTAGATGGTGTCCAGATACTTACACGGCCATATGCGGGTGGGGTAAAATGACTATCTCCTTAGAAAGTGCGTCTGTTCTGTTGAATCTTCCCATAACAGGAAACCTCGATATCAAGTTATCAGAAGATGAATAAGAAACGCGTGTCGCTCTGGTTGCAAAGTCGAAAGGGTTCGCTCGGAAAGAAAATGAGACAAGGTGTATCTACAGTTGGTGGATGTCTCAATGGTTTCCTGATGAGCTGGAACCAGATCAAAAGAATAGTACGCTTCATGTCACGGCATTCTCGGCGTTTTGGTTATCCAGAGATATTTTTGATGATGTCTCTGGTAAGAAGGAGATAAGGCCAGAACTTATCAAATTTGCCATAAAGTTAGCGAAAAGCGCCGTTCTCCCCATTGGCGGCTTGTTTCTAGGTTCTCTGTACACACACTTGGATCATCTGGTTGCGGACATGCGCGCTTCAAATGGTTACATGAAAGTGGACTTTTATGTTCATGCCGCTTTCCTCCAGGCATGGTTATGGGAGCATTTCGAGAGATACACTCCTAAACCGTTGGCTTCACTTCCCGAGTCTTGTGGTGGTTCGAGGATACTTCGCTGGTCGAATAAGCGCCCAAGAGTTGGTTCAAACCTAGTTGATTTCCTCGACAATTTGTACGCGGTAAACTTTCATCTGTGGGAACCCGGTGTGTACATACATAGTTCAGGTTAACACTTTTGCTTCCGCTCCAAACATGTCTTTGCTCTCTGACGAAAGGAATATGGGTGTCGGAGAGATTGTATTCATGCGAAGTTGTACGTCTGGTTATATACCGTCTTTCTTTCGAGGCTCGTGTCAGGCAGTCTCTTACAATATTGATCGGGCAGCTCGGCACATGGGTTTCGACCAAGGGGTCCCTCTTGTTCGTCAGCCGGTAGCTCCATAGGACTCGTTACCAGCCGTTCTTGATGCTAGTGTTCTCATGCCGGGTAAAAGTCTCCCTTTCTTATTTTTGGAAAGAAATCCTTCGACTACCTCTAAGTATAACGCATTCTGGCAGAGTGAGTTCCTTGTTATCCAGAAATTTGTGAAAGCTATAGTGGAGAATACCCATGGTAAGCCTACTCCTGCGATTTTTGCGAAGAATCTGTTGCTGAGGGATCATTCTTCAACTAAATGCAAGTCGCCTAGTCCGGATACGGACAGACCCCAAGCAAGAGAGCGGCGATCAAAGAATCGTGCAGGTAGCTTTCGGTCAATTTCGGCAGATCCGGCGGCCCTCGTGACTTTCAATTCTTCCAACATCCGGGTAGGCATCACCTTCTCGCTGGCTTAACTGAATTGTGTAAATATTTATTTCATTTCTGAATATCCGTCTTTGCGCTTTGTTCAGGGTTTCAGCAGTGTGAACGCCTTCGCTGAACTTGCACGCCGTCAGAAGGCGGCGTTTCTTGAGGCAGAGGGTGGTAATGCTGAACTTGCACGTCGTCAGAAGGCGGCACTTCTTGAGAAAAGGGGTGGCAATGATGAACCTTCCCACGGTGAGGAGGAGTCCGAAAAGGAGGAAATCTCTGAATCTCGTGATGACGAGAATAGCTCTTCCGATAGCAGTGCTGAGTCTTCTTCTAAAAGTGGATCAGTGAGTCTTCTACGCATCTTTCTTTCTTCCTCTTTTTTTTTGAAAGTGTCTAACTCGTGACATTACAGGAAGGATCCGCTTCTGAAGATGGCTGTGAAGTGGAGGCTCGTGGAGATATAGTTCTACCTCTAACCGCGACAGCGACATCTGGCAATCTGAAAACGGAGGTTTCTCAAGCTGAAAGTGTTGTTGCGACTCAAATAACGGAGAGCGTTCCCGTGTCTGCGGGCGCAATTGTAGTTGGGAATCCCTTGTTGGTCACTGGTTCAGTTTCTGGCGCCACTTTTGCTCCAACATACTTGGTTTCTTATCCGGATCACGTGCTGATCGGAGGGTTTAGTGTGCCGGCCAAGTGTGCGGCACTATACACTAAGATATGGGAAAGCTACGGAAATATTGCCACAACCAAGATAATTACTAGTCGACTTGCGTTGGTTAAGCGTGTGGAGGAAGCTTTGTCTTCAATTGACGAATGTGCAACGTGACTGGTCATAATGTTTCTCAAGATGTAAACTCAAGATGGAAGTTCCATCGTGACATGTGCTTAGACTTTGAGTTCAATGCTCCTTGGTTCGCTGAAGGCTTCTCTGAGGTTGAAAAATTGCCGGCCGAGACAGTCGAAGGTCCTTCTGCGGATACGGTCAAACAACATGAAGCCGGAGTCGAAAATTTGTCCAGAAAGTTGAAGATGAAACGGGCGGCTTTCTAAAGCACGAAGGAGGCTTTCTCTAAGAAGATAAAGCCATTGTTGAATAACTTTCCTTGAATGCATTTATGTCTTCTGGACTTCTTTACTTAGTTTTTTTTTTAAATGTAGATGAAACGCCTGGTTTATGGTTTGGGTTTAAATTGAAAGATAATTGTTATCTATGAGGGTTTTGGATTATTCTTTTTGAATGAATTCTTAGGATATTTTCTTCCCTGAATTAACTTTTCACGCACTGAAATGATGCAGAAACACACCAAACACGATCTTACACGTTGTATAATTGATTCAACATGCTTCAGACACATATAATCTTTCCAAAACAACAAGAAATCCCGAGAATATTTCACGGGAATAAACACACCCTTGTTTCCTCAAAAACCTGTGATTCATCCCAATATCTTCGAATCTGATGGACCTACCAGTCCTGTCTAAGTGTAACAAGATCATTTCAATTAAATGCATCGATTTAATCTCTCTAAAATTTCTTAAAATGCAAAACAGCAAAATACAGGTTTTCAAAAATTATTTCCCGCCAAAATTGTTCTTCACGAGTAAGAAGAAGGTGTGCCCCTATCCAACTTCTGGGGTGCCAAATAACCAGTGGGTGCTTGTGACAAATTTGAGCTACACATAGTCGTGGGTGTCCCTTTTCAAAAGTGGGGGTCCGTATAGCAAATGTCCTCCGGGGTGCCCCGAGCAACTTTTCGAGCCGAATTTTCCAAACATGTTTATTTCTCCAAAAACACCTACACAAACATAAAAACACCATAATAAGTACAAAATCAAGCACTAATAATAGAGACACTGAGGACAATTCGGATACAAAAATGTGTCTATCAAATACCCCCTAACTTATTATTTGCTAGTCCTCGAGCAAATTTATTCTAGAAAATAAAAACTCACTAGGTGGCCCTAGTGACCGAGATATAGTCTCGGGAGGGTTTACCAGAGGTTTACCCACAAAACCTTTACTCCAGACCTAGCTATCTACGCAGAACCTTGGAAGGCACTAAAGAATCTCCTTGGTTGGCATACTCTCATTGACTTCAGGAGGAAGTACCCTGATGCGAAATTCCAATTGTTGTACACGAGTTTGCACTCAGCATACTAAAGTTCATATATAAGTGACAGAGCCCTACTCAGATAGTTTCTGGACATCATAACCGGAGTCAACCAATCACATGGAAATATTAAGAAGATGGGTAAAGAGAAAAAATAGATGGTTTAAAGTGAACGGTGTTTCCCATATCTGTCTGAAGGCCTCTGCCAAGATGAACCTATCCTAATGGACTGAGATACCGGTCTGACTAATATCAATACAACTGGCATATACAAGGGGACCAGTAGTCGATAAACCTAACTCTAGGTCAACACAACTTGCATATACAAGCACACCAGTGGTCGACTTTATATAATTTATTCCGGTTGGTCTGATGGTCTGGTCTCAATTTTTTTTCTTCATTTTTTTTGGTATCTCAATCACTCTATTTCACCCTATCAATGGTAACAACTTGAATCGTGTGCCCCGCCAAATCACTTAAAAAAATAAAAATAGAAGATTAGAATTCAACGAGATATGGCGAAACTAACGTGTTTTTTTTAATTCTAACACCTGATCTCTGTGCTTTTATGATAGACTCTTTAGATGTTTCCATCTAATCAGATTGGTTCCTCAACTCCTACAACCAAGATGTTCCCATCCACTTAGATTGGTTGGTGCCAACCTTAATAAGAATAAATTTCTAGGCTCTGGAGTTTATTTATTGCAAAAAGCTAACCCAAAAGTTTCTTCCCCACCCCCAAAATTAAATCTAACATTGTCCTCAATGTTCTAAAGATGAAATTAAAAGCATGAACAAGAAGAAACTGTTACCACTCGATGAATGGAAAAGGAAATAAGGAAGGATATTACCGTAAGCATGAGCGTGGGTGCCTCCCAGGAAATGATAAATTTAAATTCTTTAGATAGACATCAAATACCTCAAAAAGGATTGTCATCTTCCAAAGTCATATATCAATAGTCGAAACAATTATGGGTCCATAAGACCAAATAGAGTTGACACCAGTATGAGACAACTGCACTGGTTCAGAAAAATGAAAAGAAGGAGCACGTCCTCATCTAAGGTTTATGTCAAGACAACTGGGTTTATCTGCAGCGCGCAATTGAACTTCATATGTGTGTCTCGATAAATAGATTCATCCGAAAAATGGGTCTCAAATACCTGGGTTACCTCCTGGACAGTATCAGGAGGATCGGGTTGCGGAGTCTGAATAGACTCAAGTAATATCTCAGACGCACAAGGCTCGAGTCCCAAGTTAGGGACTATAATTAGGGATACATGACAATCACAAGAACCATCACTACCCCAAATTTAGGGTTTTCATAACTCACAGACAAACCTCTAACTATTGCTTGAATTTCCGGATCTTCAAAGTCATTAAAATACTCAAGAGATTCTTCTAGTTCTCTTCCCCCAAACTTAGGGTCATCATTATTCTCATAAAGACCTAAAACTATTGCCTGAATTTCTGGGTCCATAGAATCTTTAAAATACTCAAGAGCTTCTTCTAAAGATTGATCACAGATCTGATTTAAGAGAATGGTTTCCTCAAAATCATCTAGAGAATCTACCAATAAAGTGTCAAGCCAGTTATCCTGAACTAAAGTGCTAATCATATTCACTTCTTCTAAATCATCGTTCTCAGAAGGTTGTCTAGTAACATTAAAGACATTTATTTCAGTGGTCATATTACCAAAGGATATGTTCATAAGACCAGTCCTACAATTGATGACAGCGTTAGCTATGGCTAAAAATGGGCGACATAAAATCACTGGGATTTGAGCACTTGGGTCCTGAACAGGCTGGGTGTCTAGAACAACTAAATCCATTGGATAAATAAGTTTATCAACCTCAATCAGAACATCCTCTATGACACCACGAGGGACTTTGACAGACCTATCAGCTAGTTGTAGTGTCATTTTTGTCGGTTTCAACTTACCAAGACCTAGCTTGGTGTAAACATGATAGGGAGTAAGTTAACACTAGCTCCTAAGTCAAGTAAAGCTTTACCGACCATGTGATTACCAATCGCACAAGATATGGTGGGGCATCCAGGGTCCTTATACTTAGGGGGTGTTTGGTTCAGAAGAATGGAACTTACTTGACCAGCTAAAAAGGCTTTCTTTTGGACATTAAGCTTACGTTTTCGTGTACAAAGATCTTTAAGGAACTTGGCATAAGTTCCATGGTTTTCCTGGGATGTTTGCGTCACTTGCAATAGTAACCAAGACAACATTATGATAGACACATTTTTGTGTCTGAATTGTCCTCAGTGTCTCTATTGTTAGTGCTTGATTTTGTACTCATTATGGTGTTTTTATGTTTGTGTAGGTGTTTTTGGAGAAATAAACATGTTCGAAAAATTCGGCTCGAAAAGTTGCTCGGGCACCCCGTAGGACATTTGCTATATGGACCCCCATTTTTAATAAGGGACACCCACGGCTATGTGTAGCCAAATTTGTCATTAGCACCCACTGGTTATTTGGCACCCCAGAAGTTGGATAGGGGCACACCTTCTTCTTACTCGTGAAGAACAATTTTGGCGGGAAATAATTTTTGAAAACCCGTATTTTGTTGTTTTGCATTTGGAGAAATTTTAGAAAGATTAAATCACTGCAGTCAATTGAAATGATCCTGTTACACTTAGACAGGACTGGTAGGTCCATCAGATTCGAAGATATTGGGCTGAATCACAGGGTTTTGAGGAAACAGGGGTATGCTTATTCCCGTGAAATATTCTCGGGATTTCTTGTTGTTTTGGAAAGATTATATGTATCTGAAGCGTGTTGAATCAATTATACAGCGTGTAAGATCGTTTTTGGTGTATTTCTTCATCATTTCAGTGCGTGAAGATTTAATTCAGGAAAGAAAATATCCGAAGAATATTTTTTTTCTTCAAGCCGAGTAATGGAGAATTTGATGAAGTTATGACGAGATATTTCGGTGCTGGAAGGCTATATAAGTGGCTGAGGATTAGTACGAAGGTGGTCGGAGAGTTTGGGATAGTTTAGAGCAAAAATAGAGCGAAAAAATCAAATCAGAGAAACCTGCTGCTGTTGCTGCCATTGAAGAACACGAAGAACATTGGACGTCAGAAGACAGTCTTATTTTTCTACAACAACAACGGCACTTTCTGGGCAGTCGTAAAGAAACATGACAGTTCATTTCTATCGATCTCTGTAACAGCTCGGTTTGTAACAATTATAACTGTTACAAACCCGGTTTTAATCATTTTTCTCTCATTTTCATCTTTGTAAACACTTTGAGCAATGAAATCAACTTTTGAGCGTGTTTCCAACATGATGATGAGGTAAACCCAATCTTTGGGGCAATGGAGGAAGCCGGTGTTTCGGTAAAAGTGATATATCTTTATTTTAAATTAATTATAGCAATTCTATTATTATTTTTACATTGGACTAAAATTGGATCATATGATTTTGATTATTTAGGTGTATTTTCTCTTGATAGAATATGCTTGCTTTAGAGTTTTGATATTCTATGCTTGGATTAACATCTATTCTTTTAAAAATCTACATGTCTTGGCAATACTATTAGAATCAATTTGAATGTTGAGTTGCGTAATTATTTTTTTATTAAATCACTAATATCAACCAATGGTTGAATCCTAGCCCCAATATCTCCATAATTTTCACAAAATCTTTTTATTTGAGTTTATCATTTTCTTTTATAAAATTTAAGTCTAAAAAAATATGCTTTCACAAGTCTTGAACGAACTCTATTACTACAACCACTGTAAAAATACCATCAATTTTTGGCGCCGCCGACGCGGACTTGTCTTTAGGCTAGAGTTTTTAGATTTTTTTTTTTAGGTTTTTGTTTTATTTTATTTGTTCTTCTTTACGTTTTTGGGTTTTTGTCTTTTCCTTACAGATTTGAAATTTGGAGCGAAAGAAAAATTTGCCAAAGCTTTTGGTGAATACTTAAAGAATTGGAGTAAAAGCAAAGCGAAAGGAGCGAAAGAAAAAAAGAAGAAAAATTAATTTAAAAAAAGAGAGAGAGAGAGAGAGAGACATTTTATTTTTATTTTTTTAAGCTTTTTTATATTGTCTTTTTCTTTTGCACTTCCCTATTTGGACTTTGGACTTGGATATTTGGACATTCTTTTATTTTTAAACCGTACGGAAGGGTAGTATTGAATATTAAACTGTTCGCAGAGAAGGACGGCGATTACGATATCGCCTCGGCCCCTCGGGTTCGTACATGACATATGACTCATGGCACGAGTCGACTTAAGCGGTTCATCCCCTGTATGGAACGGGAGGTAAGTTTGTCGAAACACCAGTGAATCTACTGTCAGCGGGTTTACTGTATTCCTTCATTTGCATATATGTCGAGGAACTGAATACGGATGCTTTAATTTCCTAGTAAAGGGCAAGGCCTGACCATACAAGATAAGGGTTCGGATTTCATCACCGTTCTCTTGTTGCCCGCCTTAGGAAAACGAAACCAAACGCGAACCTAAGCCTAAAATTTTGACTAGAGCAAGACCTATAGGGTAACGAGCTTAATAGGAAAGTCGTTCGAAAAATATTGGTTACTCTTTTGAGCACACTTTAAAGTTCATGATTGTTTCTGTGAGTTGAATACGCCGCCTTGTAACGCCGGTGAGGCCTTGGGTATCAAAGCTCCACGCAGCTTCCCTCGTCTCTATTCAACTTACTTTAACTCGGATTGATTCCAGAGAGGTTTGCTCATATTGTAACGAGTTCCTTTTCGAAAGATTAGAAGCTGGTCTAGAAACAATCTAAGTGGAGCCGTCATGCTTTTTGTTTGATAGAGATAAGTCACCCAAACCACAAGAGTTATCACAATATGAGATCGAATATTAAGGTAATAAAATCGAAATCAAACATCTCATAAACATACATAGCAATAATAAAAAGCTTTTAAGCACAGGCTATGTAACCGAAAACTATCACAAGAAAAATTATAAAATAACATTTTTATTCATAAATATAGATAGTTTTATTCATAATAGACTTTACAATTTTTGAAAGTAATCAAAAACTGAAGTCTATTCTTTTTGGAAGATATTAATCTTCACTAGTTTTCCCATAAAGAGCCTTCTGCCGATGTTCTTCTATTTTGAATTCATGGTTCCAAAACTTGGATTCGATGTATATAATTCCTTTATGAGTTTCCCCATCCTTTCTAGCAATAAATGTTATCTGTTTTTGAAAGCAGTCAGGCTGTTTTCCAATCTTTTCAAGATGAAATAGAATAGGCTTCTTGAAAGAATTTTGTGACAATTTTTCAATAGCTTTCTTTTGGGATCGGCTTCCCATCATTTGACTTATAGTCTTATCTATCACTGAAGTAATACCTCTCATGTTATCAACTTCATCTCCTGAAATAAGTTCACAGATCTTAGTGATTATACATGGAACACCAAGGTGTCTCTTGATTCCTGAAGAAGAGATAGATTCAAAAATCTTGATCATTTGACTGATGATGATGCCACACAGATGAACTTGATTATCTCCTCTTGTCAGAAAATAAGTAAATTCAGCAAAGTCTTTATCCCATGCTGACTTATCTCTGGCACTTGCGAATAGAGTAGCTAATGCAAGTTTACCGAATACCTTCAGATGAAGAGGTATATCTTTTGTTGGTAATCTACCTTTTTCCCATATTATCTATTTTACAATGAGATGTGTTTAAATGCTATCATGTTCAATTTCATCTCCAGTAATCATGTGATCACATTCTACAATGTGTTCGATAATGTTGGAGATCGTCTTTCGATCGATATAGTAAATATCACGACCAACAAGGGTAAAAAAAGTAAGTTTTTCACGATGAATATTGTGAATATTAGCATAGAAAATTCTTACAAAATCAGGTGAAAATTCTTCCAATTCAAAAAGTCTTCCCCAGTTTTGACTTTGAAAAAACTTCACATAGTCCTTGTTTTGAACTTCTTGATTAAATCTCTTTTCAGCGGTAAAAGCTATTCTCTTGAGATTGTTGTATTTTCTAAAGCATGAGTTGTCAAAAAACGAGTGAATTCATGCTTGTCATCAATACTGTCAGGAAATCTGATCCTATCAATATCATCGTGTCTGACTCGATCATCAGAGATTAAAGTTCTTGATTTCCTCTTTCTCATATTTACAAAAATATGAAAAACCCTAGTAACGGTTTCGAACAGTCCTCCCTAATATGTCAGAGAACATAACAAGAGAATATCTTTTATAGGAAGAATATATGTCAAAAACCGGAAATAACTAGTTTTAGGAAATACACCCAAAATCGGAAACCGTGGCTTATGGGGATACAATTCCGATTTTGTGTTTAGGTTTTTCTTTTGGAAAACCGATTTTCATGGTCTGGAACTTTATTACAGATTGATCTTTTGTTTTTGTCCAAAAATCTGTTTACTCTTTTATTACCAGAATTTGATAATATTCTTTGAAATTCACTCAAGAATTTTTTACTAGAGTATACAAATATTACTTTGAACAAAATATGATATTTAGAAATTCCATTGACATCAAAAATCTTGTAATATTTCAAAAGATCACTTGCTTCATTAACATAGTTGTGAGGTGTGTGAAGCAACCTATTGTTAATAGTATTATTAACTGAAAAATTATACCTTGCAAAAAGTACATGGTTCCCAAAGTTGCATCCTAGGTCGCGAAACATTGACAGACATAGATCTGAAAATGTACATGTATATACTTTGGTAGGCTATCCAAAATATATTTAAGATTCCAGATTTTTCAAGAACACAATAGCCAGAGTTCATACAAATCATAAGTGGAATCTTATGCATTTTCAAGATGCGGTCTGTCTCATAGGCAATTGTATCATTGTTGCATAACATAATGATATATAATCCTATGATAGCCAAAGGATTATGTAAGTCACTCAAGACATACATAGACATAATTCCTAGCAGATTTAGGAATAAGAGTATTACATACTTCATTTGGTAATTCCACCACAAGTTCTTGAAGTAGTCAAATACTGCCTGTACGTTAAATGAATCAATCGGGGATTCAGTTCTCATAGGTTCGATGGCACCAAACACAGATTGTTATATCATTTCGTGATTGCCTGCTCTGATACCAATTGAAAAGACGAGGGTACCCAAATATACCTCAATCTAAAACTTTTCCACCTATAAGTCCATTCTTTCCGAAAGTGATTGTCTATGGACTGAGTCAAGACAATACAACAAATCGGTCTCACACTTAGTGTGATCGTCTATGGATACTAGATCGATAAAATACACCAACGAAGTATGTTTACTTGATAATAGGTTCGGACTTAACCAAGCTCTATAAGATTATCTATCAAGTAAATGTGGATTAGTGTTTGTGTATTTTACTTCTAATTATAATAAAACAATTATAATTGCAGAAACAGAAAAGTAAAAGACACAACAAGATTTTGTTAACGAGGAAACCGCAAACGCGGAATAACCCCTGGACCTAGTCCAGATTGAATACTCTCAGAGTTAAGCCGCTATACAAAATCTAAACCAAATTCGTATGGTTGAGACCAAGCAACTAAACTTATAGTTCACCTAGTTTCCTCAGTATCCCTTCACCTCCAACTTGTAATAAGTCACGTACTTGGAACAATTCCTTTTGTTCGTATTCCAAAGAGTAATGGAACAACAAATCTTTTCGGTAATAACTATTTTCAACCAAGTGATATGAGTTTGACAAAAGCTCTCTCATTTCACACATAAACACTTTTGTCTAGTTCTTAGATCTATTTCTTACCAATCACCAAGGTGATTGTAAGCCTTAAGCAATCAACACTTTTAATCACAAAGAAGCGTGTTAATGCCGATCTACAAAACTAATCAATCACGATTATCATAAGGATAAATCTGATTATAGTCGGATCCCTTTCCAGCCGAAACAAGTATTGTGCACACCAAAAATTATGAACCCAAAAAGTCTTCTTGTCTTCAAATCTTCTTTAATCTTCAATAAACACCTGCACGCACAACCAACTTGAATCTCTTGTGAGCAATCACATACAAAACGGAGTCTGTTAACGTTGGATTATCACAAGACGTATTTAGATCTACAAACAGTCTAAAGATCCCCGTCGAAACTTTAATCTAGTTTGAGTGAATCTTATATCAGAAAAAAAGATTCTTAAGCATAAACAAACTAGGTGCAATCAAAGTTCGACCACCATTAGCCAATCAAATTAATCGAAAACTAATAATAAACCGCAATTATCTAGTTTCCCACCAACGGTACTAATAGAGCTTCTCAATCCCAAAGAAGTCTTTAAAATGAGCGGCCGTAAGAGATTTCTCCTAATTAGGGTACTCTCCGATAGGCGGCTCCACCAATAACAACAGAACTGAGGTAGTTTTGCTGACTCTGAGGATTAGTTTGCTAGAATTGCAAACTTCAGTATTTATAGACAAGGAAGTTTGGACACCAAGGAATTTCCAAAATCGAATATTCTCAAAGATATGCAATAAACACAAAATCGGTTTTCATAATTCCTGGAAATGCTTTTTCCAAATATTGACCGAAATTCCAGTAGAAAAATCTGTAATCAGTAAATTCACATTACTAATTATTATTTTTCTAAAGATATGTATTTAATTGCTGGAAATTAAATACCATATAAAATCTAAGAAACCTTTAATTACAAAGATTTTCATTTAATTTCGATCTTGGGATTCTACTTAGCTATCAAGGAATATCTTTGAACAATTAATGATAAGAGTTACAACTCGTGTTCAAATTATGACGACATCCTTACTTTGTAAGTCCTTTTTCATACTGTTTGAGGGTGAAAATAGTTTCTACTGGTTTCAGTAATTTCGTGTGTTGTGAGTGAGAAACGAGTCTAAACCCTAAAAAATGTACTGCAAGGGAGTACTTTAGATTCGAGAGATCAATCTGTACAAATCCGTCCTAAAACAAGAAATGGTCGTTCCAGACTTACTTCGGTCACAAAATAAAGGAGAATGGTTGGGTTTGGGGAGGGAAGCGAAGAGAGTGTTGAGACCAGAATAGTTGATTCTGGAAGAATAGTTGTTTTGACTGGTATCAGAAAGTGTAAGCTAACAGATGGGAAAGTTAAGAGGTGATTTCTGAGTGTTGTATGCTCTTGACCAAACTTGTGTTCGGTGGAAATAAGTAAGACCTATTTATACAAGTCGAAGTGAAACGTACTCTGGTCTCGTAAGAAATAGAAACGAATGAGTAAATGGGAGGAGGTGGTAACCGGTAATGCCTGGAATTGATGTTCCATAATGAAGGAAAGCGTTTCACCATTACTCCCCGTATTTACTAACCGCATCATTCTTATGACACTGTCTTGTAACAGGCGTAGTGTACGCCGCACGCTGTAAACCGCCAAACCAATACCCTAATGAGCATCCCCCAGTTTGTGACATGCGTTGATGTCTCGAGTGTTTTCATGGAAAAAATGTAGCATGTTGCGATTGTCTGACAAGTTGAGCTTGGGAGACTTGCCATCTCGGTGGTGACCTTCGACGGTCGAGATTTTACATCTTGAGAGGAAAGGTAGCTGTTGATCATTGCAAGCCTTCGTTTGGTAGCCAGCGGCATTAAAGAATGGCAGGCATGGCTTTGACATGGTCAGGCGTGACCAAGCTATGATTTTGGCATTATTTAGGCACGGCCAAGAGCTATGGTTTTGGCATAGTTTGGGCGCGGCCAAAATTAGGGATTGGCGTTGGGCCAAGGATCGCCACGCGTTAGGTGGTGGCCTTGGACGGCTATGATCTTCATCTTAGATGGAAAGGTGACGTTGATTATTGCAACCCTTTGCTTTGGTAGCCAACGATCGTGAAGGAAAGGCTGGTATGGTTTTGGCACAACGGTGGGGATGGCCTGGTTGGCATGCCTTGGCACGGCTGGCACGACATGCCATTGGCACATGTGGCATGGTTGGCATGCCTTGGCGCAGAGATGTGGCACGACATGCCTTGGCACATGCGGCATGGTTGGCATGCCTTGTCGCAGAGACGTGGCTGGAATGACATGCCATTGGCACATGCGACATGGTTGGCATGCCTTGGCGCGGAGATGTGGCTGGCACAACATGCCATTGGCACATGCGGCATGGTTGGCATGCCTTGGAGTGGAGATGTGGCACGGCATGCCGTTGGCACATGTGGCATGGTTGGCATGCCTTGGGGCGAAGATGTGGCTGGCACGGCATGCCATTGGCACATGTGGCATGGTTGGAATGCCTTTGCGTGGTTTAGGCATGGCCAAGAACTAGGATTTTAGCGTAGTTTAGGCGCGGCCAAAACTAGGGTTTTGGTGTTGGGCCAAAGGCTACCATGCGTTAGCTGGCGACCTTGGACGGCTAAGATCTGCATCTCATGTGGAAGGGTGGTCGTTAATTGTTGCAACCCTTTGTTTTGGAAGCCAACGTCGTGCATGGCATATTGGGACGACTGGCATGGTTGGCATGCCTTGCCGCGGAGATGCGGCTGGCACGACATGCTATTGGCACATGTGGCATGGTTGGCATGCTTGGCATGCCTTGGAACGGAGACGTGGATGGCATGGTATGTCATTGGCACGGTGGCGCGGCTGGCATGCCTTGGCGCAGAGACGTGGCTGACATGGTTTTCCATTGGCACGGTGGCGCGGATGGCATGGTTGGCACGCCAGCGTAGTATTGGCTTGGAAAGGGGACGTTATCATAGACTTGGTGTGGGCGTTGGATTGGGCTTGGGCGCTGGCTCGATGTGGCGTGGGCGTTGGCATTGTACGACATTGGTTTGGCATGGCGTGGGCGCTGGCGCTGGCGCGGACTTGGCATGGCGCTAGCTTGGACTCGGCATGGCGCTGGCTTGGACTTGGCATGGTGCGGACTGTTCGTCATGGTGAGCCAAGGCATGGCGTGGACTACTTGCACGGTGGTGGCTTGTCTTCCCGGGCCCGATTACCTCTTTTCGTTACTTAACTCAAATAGGAAGTCCTTTCCTTATTCAAACTCCAAAGTGTCATGCCTATAAAAAAGGGGTCGGCCTCTCCTTTTTATTTCATACCTTTGTTCTTATGTCCTGGCCGCGCGGTAGAAATAAAGTGAGCAAGTGTATTCCAGGTATGTTTTCCAGCGTTTCATCTTCAATTTTTTTTCTTGTTTTCTTGTGTTGGTGCAAGCCCTAGCCATAGGTATGCCTTCCATAAATCTGTAGAAAATGTTGTTCCTCCGTACCAGTGTAAATCCTAGCCATAGGTATGCTTCTCATGAACTTGTAGAAATTTTCAGCGTGAACACCGCAATAGCGTTAAGCACTTAAATTATCACGCAATAGTATGTATGCATGGGCAGGCGACTGCTACCAATTCCTTTTCCATGAAAGCCTAGTTGTTCAGGGTTTCCTCTTTTCTTGATGTGGCCATGTGCATAGTTTCCGCGGTGGAGCATGCCTTCTTGGCTGGGTGTGCTCTTTCCGCTGCAAGGTACGGCTTTGCAAGGGGTGTGCTTTCCATGGCTATGTAGGGTTTGCTAGTCTCCATTTCTTCGGTAATGCGTGTTATGACTTGCTATTTAAAACAAAGTTGGCAGTGGTATTTGCTTGTCTTCCGCAGCTGCTGCAGAAGCAACATGCCTGACCCCTTTTTTAATTCCTTCATTGCATACATTACTAGAGAAGACGACAAGCCCAACAAGCATCGACTCCTACCTATAAAGTCGTTGCGCGTGCTCGCGCCTAAAATGGATTCTTCATTGCCGACAAAATAGCTTTCGTGCACTTTGTAGTAACTCCTCTTCATTTTGTTTTTAGTGTAGTCACTATGATAACGAAAGCAGAGTAAGAAATTTTGTTAGGATGTCACCTGAGGAAAGCTCTGCCATACCAAAGGACGTTGGCAACTCCAAGCTAAACATGGATGATGAATTCTTCACGATATTTTCTGCCAGGAGAAATCATCCCAAGCATGTGCCGATTCTTCTGACCGGTCCGGAGAGTAAAGGAGGGGCTCGGTCGGTTCCGCCAGGGAACGTAATACGATTTTGCCTTCAGAGAAAAGAGTATTCCGCTTCTCCTGTTGACTTTAAAATCTCTGTGAGTCCATTGCGTTTATTTGATAAATGGATGCAATTCATGATAAGTCAAGACTGCGTAAGAGTTAGCTTGACAAAGGCGCAAATCATTGATGCTGTCGCGGCTTCTGCAGCACTTCAAATTAGGAAACATATCTCGGGTTTGGTTGCTTTCATCTCCAGATGGTGTCCATATACTTACACGGCCATATGTGGGTGGGGTAAAATGACTATCTCCTTAGAAAATGCGTCTGTTCTATTGAATCTTCCCATAACAGGAAACCTCAATATCAAGTTATCAGAAGATGAATAAGAAACGCGTGTCGCTCTGGTTGCAAAGTCGAAAGGGTTCGTTCGGAAAGAAAATGAGACAAGGTGTTTCTACAGTTGGTGGATGTCTCAATGGTTTCCTGATGAGCTGGAACCGGATCAAAAGAATAGTACGCTTCATGTCGCGGCATTCTCGGCGTTTTGGTTATCCAGAGATATTTTCGATGATGGCTCTGGTAAGAAGGAGATAAGGCCAGAACTTATCAAATTTTCCATAAAGTTAGCGAAAAGCGTCGTTCTCCCCATTGGCGGCTTGTTTCTAGGTTCTATGTACACACACTTGGATCATCTGGTTGCGGACATGCGCGCTTCAAATGCTTACATGAAAGTGGACTTTTATGTTCATGCCGCTTTCCTCCAGGCATGGTTATGGGAGCATTTCGAGAGATACGCTCATAAACCGTTGGCTTCACTTCCCGAGTCTTGTGGTGATTCGAGGATACTTCGCTGGTCGAATAGGCGCCCAAGAGTTGGTTCAAACCTAGTTGATTTCCTCGAAAATTTGTACGCGGTCAACTTTCATCTGTGGGACCCCGGTGTGTACATACATAGTTCAGGTTAACACTTTTGCTTCCGCTCCAAACATGTCTTTGCTCTCTGACGAAAGGAATATGGGTGTCAGAGAGATTGTATTCATGCGAAGTTGTATGTCTGGTTATATACCGTATTTCTTTCGAGGCTCGTGTCAGGCAGTCTCTTACAATATTGATCGGGCAGCTCGGCACTTGGGTTTCGACCAAGGGGTCCCTCTTGTTCGTCAGCCGGTAGCTCCATATGACTCGTTACCAGCCGTTCTTGATGCTAGTGTTCTCATGCCGGGTAAAAGTATCCGTTTCTTATTTTTGTAAAGAAATCCTTCGACTACCTCCAAGTATAACGCATTCTGGCAGAGTGAGTTCCTTGTTATCCAGAAATTTGTGAAAGCTATAGTGGAGAATACCCGTGGTAAGCCTACTCCTGCGATTTTTGCGAAGCATCTGTTGATGAGGGATCCTTCTTCAACTAAGCGCAAGTCGCCTAGTCCGGATACGGACAGACCCCAAGCGAGAGAGCGGCGATCAAAGAATCGTGCAGGTAGCTTTCGGTCAATTTCGGCAGATCCGGCGGCCCTCGTGACTTTCAATTCTTCCAACATCCGGGTAGGCATCACCTTCTCGCTGGCTTAACTGAATTGTGTAAATATTTATTTCATTTCTGAATATCCGTATTTGCGCTTTGTTCAGGGTTTCAGCAGTGTGAACGCCTTCACTGAACTTGCACGCCGTCAGAAGGCGGCGTTTCTTGAGGAAGAGGGTGGTAATACTGAACTTGTACGTCGTCAGAAGGCGGCACTTCTTGAGGAAAGGGGTGGCAATGATGAACCTTCCCACGGTGAGGAGGAGTCCGAAAAGGAGGAAATCTCTGAATCTCGTGATGACGAGAATAGCTCTTCCGATAGCAGTGCTGAGTCTTCTTCTAAAAGTGGATCAGTGAGTCTTTTACGCATCTTTCTTTCTTCCTTTTTTTTTTTTGAAAGTGTCTAACTCGTGACATTACAGGAAGGATCCGCTTCTGAAGATGGCTGTGAAGTGGAGGCTCGTGGAGATATAGTTCTACCTCTAACCGCGGCAGCCACATCTGGCAATCTGAAAATGGAGGTTGCTCAAGCTGAAAGTGTTGTTGCGACTCAAATAACGGAGAGCGTTCCCGTGTCTGCGGGCGTAATTGTACAAAATAAAATTTGTCCTCCGGGGTGTCGAGCAACTTTTCGAGCCGAATTTTTCAAACATGTTTATTTCTCCAAAAACACCTACACAAACATAAAAACACCATAATAAGTACAAAATCAAGCACTAATAATAGAGACACTGAGGACAATTCGGATACAAAAATGTGTCTATCAAATACCCCCTAACTTATTATTTGCTAGTCCTCGAGCAAATTTATTCTAGAAAATAAAAACTCACTAGGTGGCCCCAGTGACCGAGATATAGTCTCGGGAGGGTTTACCAGAGGTGTACCCACAAAACCTTTACTCCAGACCCTAGCTATCTACGCAGAACCTTGGAAGGCACTAAAGAATCTCCTTGGTTGTCATACTCTCATTGAATACAGTAGGAAGTACCCTGATGCGAAATTCCAATTGTTGTAAACGAGTTTGCACTCAGCATACTAAAATTCATATATAAGTGACAGAGCCCTACTCAGATAGTTTTGGACATCATAACCGGAGTCAACCAATCACATGGAAATAATAAGAAGATGGATAAAGAGAAAAATAAATGGTTTAAAGTGAACGGTGTTTCCCATATCTGTCTGAAGGCCTCTGCTAAGATGAACCTATCCTAATGGACTGAGATATCGGTCTGATTAATATCAATACAAATGGCATATACAAGGGGACCAGTAGTCGATAAACCTAACTCTAGGTCAACACAACTGGCATATACAAGGGCACCAGTGGTCGACTTTATATAATTTATTCCGGTTGGTCTGATGGTCTGGTCTCAATTTTTTTTCTTCATTTTTTTTTGGTATCTCAATCACTCTATTTCACCCTAGCAATGGTAACAACTTGAATCGTGTGTGCCCCGCCAAATCACTTAAAAAATAAAAATATAAGATTAGAATTCAACGAGATATGGCGAAACTACCGTGTTTTTTTTTAATTCTAACACCTGATCTCTGTGCTTTTATGATAGACTCTTTAGATGTTTCCATCTAATCAGATTGGTTCCTCAACTCCTACAACCAAGATGTTCCCATCCACTTAGATTGGTTGGTGCCAACCTTAATAAGAATAAATTTCTAGGCTCTGGAGTTTATTTATTGCAAAAAGCTAACCCAAAAGTTTCTTCCCCACCCCCAAACTTAAATCTAACATTGTCCTCAATGTTCTAAAGATGAAATTAAAAGCATGAACAAGAAGAAACTGTTACCACTCGATGGATGGAAAAGGAAATAAGGAAGGATATTACCGTAAGCATGAGCATGGGTGCCTCCCAGGAAATGATAAATTTAAAGTCTTTAGATAGACATCAAATACCTCAAAAAGGATTGTCATCTTCTAAAGTCATATATCAATAGTCGAAACAATTGTGGGTCCATAAGACCAAATAGAGTTGACACCAGTATGAGACAACTGCACTGGTTCAGAAAAATGAAAAGAAGGAGCACGTCCTCATCTAAGGTTTATGTCAAGACAACTGGGTTTATCTGCAGCGCGCAATTGAACTTCATATGTGTGTCTCGATAAATAGATTCATCCGAAAAACGGGTCTCAAATACCTGGGTTACTCCTGGACAGTATCAGGAGGATCGGGTTGCGGAGTCTGAATAGACTCAAGTAATATCTCAGACGCACAAGGATCGAGTCCCAAGTTAGGGACTCTAATTAGGGATACATGACAATCACAAGAACCATCACTACCCCAAACTTAGGGTTTTCATAACTCACAGACAAACCTCTAACTATTGCTTGAATTTCCGGATCTTCAAAGTCATTAAAATACTCAAGAGATTCTTCTAGTTCTCTTCCCCCAAACTTAGGGTCATCATTACTCTCAGAAATACCTAAAACTATTGCCTGAATTTCTGGGTCCATAGAATCTTTAAAATACTCAAGAGCTTCTTCTAAAGATTGATCACACATCTGATCTAAGAGAATGGTTTTCTCAAAATCATCTAGAGAATCTACCAATAAAGTGTCAAGCCAATTATCCTGAACTAAAGTGCTAATCATATTCACTTCTTCTAAATCATCGTTCTCAGAAGGTTGTCTAGTAACATTAAAGACATTTAGTTCAGTGGTCATATTACCAAAGGATATGTTCATAAGCCCAGTCCTACAGTTGATGACAGCGTTAGCTATGGCTAAAAATGGGCGACCTAAAATCACTGGGATTTGAGCACTTGGGTCCTGAACAGGCTGGGTGTCTAGAACAACTAAATCCACTGGATAAATAAGATTATCAACCTTAATCAGAACATCCTCTATGACACCACGAGGGACTTTGACAGACCTATCAGCTAATTGTAGTGTCATTTTTGTCGGTTTCAACTTACCAAGACCTAGCTGGGTGTAAACATGATAGGGAGTAAGTTAACACTAGCTCCTAAGTCAAGTAAAGCTTTATCGACCATGTGATTACCAATCGCACAAGATATGGTGGGGCATCCAGGGTCCTTATACTTAGGGGGTGTTTGGTTCAAAAGAATGGAACTTACTTGACCAGCTAAAAAGGCTTTCTTTTGGACATTAAGCTTACGTTTTCGTGTACAAAGATCTTTAAGGAACTTGGCATAAGTTCCATGGTTTTCCTGGGATGTTTGCGTCACTTGCAATAGTAACCAAGACAACATTATGATAGACACATTTTTGTGTTCGAATTGTCCTCAGTGTCTCTATTGTTAGTGCTTGATTTTGTACTCATTATGGTGTTTTTATGTTTGTGTAGGTGTTTTTGGAGAAATAAACATGTTCGGAAAATTCGGCTCGAAAAGTTGCTCGGGCACCCCGGAGGACATTTGCTATATGGACCCCCACTTTTAATAAGGGACACCCACGGCTATGTGTAGCCAAATTTGTCATTAGCACCCACTGGTTATTTGGCATCCCAGAAGTTGGATAGGGGAACACCTTCTTCTTACTCGTGAAGAACAATTTTGGCGGGAAATAATTTTTGAAAACCCGTATTTTGTTGTTTTGCATTTGGAGAAATTTTAGAAAGATTAAATCGCTGCAGTCAATTAAAATGATCCTGTTACACTTAGACAGGACTGGTAGGTCCATCAGATTCGAAGATATTGGGCTGAATCACAGGGTTTTGAGGAAACAGGGGTGTGCTTATTCCCGTGAAATATTCTCGGGATTTCTTGTTGTTTTGGAAAGATTATATGTATCTGAAGCTTGTTGAATCAATTATACAGCGTGTAAGATCGTGTTTGGTGTATTTCTGCATCATTTCAGTGCATGAAGAGTTAATTCAAGAAAGAAAATATCCGAAGAATATTTTTTTTCTTCAAGCCGAGTAATGGAGAATTTGATGAAGTTATGACGAGATATTTCTGTGATGGAAGGCTATATAAGTGGCTGAGGATTAGTACGAAGGTGGTCGGAGAGTTTGGGATAGTTTAGAGCAAAAATAGAGCGAAAAAATCAAATAAGAGAAACCTGCTGTTGTTGCTGCCATTGAAGAACACGAATAACATTGGACGTCAGAAGACAGTCTTATTTTTCTACAACAACAACGGCACTTCCTGGGCAGTCGTAAAGAAACAGTGGCAGTGGCAGTTCATTTCTATCGATCTCTGTAACAGCTCGGTTTGTAACAATTCTAACTGTTACAAACCCGGTTTTAATCATTTTTCTCTCATTTTCATCTTTGCAAACACTTTGAGCAATGAAATCAACTTTTGAGCGTGTTTCCAACATGATGATGAGCTAAACCCAATCTTTGGGGCAATGGAGGAAGCCGTTGTTTCGGTAAAAGTGATATATCTTTATTTTAAATTAATTATAGCAATTCTATTATTATTTTTACATTGAACTAAAATTGGATCATATGATTTTGATTATTTAGGTGTATTTTCTCTTGATAGAATATGCTTGCTTTAGAGTTTTGATATTCTATGCTCGGATTAACATCTATTCTTTTAAAAATTTACATGTCTTGGCAATACTATTAGAATCAATTTGAATGTTGAGTTGCGTAATTATTGTTTTATTAAATCACTAATATCAACCAATGGTTGAATCCTAGCCCCAATCTCTCCATAATTTTCACAAAATCTTTTTATTTGAGTTTATTATTTTCTTTTATAAAATTTAAGTCTAAAAAAATCTGCTTTCACAAGTCTTGAACGAACTCTATTACTACAACCACTGTAAAAATACCATCAATTTTTGGCGCCGCCGACGCGGACTTGTCTTTAGGCTAGAGTTTTTAGGTTTTTGTTTTATTTTATTTGTTCTTCTTTATGTTTTTGGGTTTTTGTCTTTTCCTTACAGATTTCGGAATTTGGAGCGAAAGAAAAATTTGCCAAAGCTTTTGGTGAATACTTAAAGAATTGGAGTAAAAGCAAAGCGAAAGGAGCGAAAGAAAAAAAAGAGAGAGAGAGACATTTTATTTTTATTTTTTTAAGAACTTATTTTTTTATATTGTCTTTTTCTTTTGCACTTCCCTATTTGGACTTTGTACTTGGACATTTGGACATTCTTTTATTTTTAAACCCTACGGAACGGTAGTATTGAATATTAAACTGTTCGCAGAGAAGGACGGCGATTACGATATCGCCTCGGCCCCTCGGGTTCGTACATGACATATGAGTCATGGCACGAGTCGACTTAAGCGGTTCATCCCCTGTCTGGAACGGGAGGTAAGTTTGTCGAAATACCAGCGAATCTCCTGTCAGCGGGTTTACTGTATTCCTTCATTTGCATATATGTCGAGGAACTGAATACGGCTGCTTTAATTTCCTAGTAAAGGGCTAGGCCTGGCCATACAAGATAAGGGTTCGGATTTCATCACCGTTCTCTTGTTGCCCGTCTTAGGAAAACGAAACCAAACGCGAACCTAAGCCTAAAATTTTGATTAGAACGAGACCTATAGGGTAACGAGCTTAATAGGAAAGTCGTTCGAAAAATATTGGTTACTCTTTTGAGCACACTTTGAAGTTCATGATTGTTTCTGTGAGTTGAATACGCCGCCTTGTAACGCCGGTGAGGCCTTGGGTATCAAAGCTCCACGAAGCTTCCCTCGTCTCTATTCAACTTACTTTAACTCGGATTGATTCCAGAGAGGTTTGCTCAGATTGTAATGAGTTCCTTTTCGAAATATTAGAAGCTGGTCTAGAAACAATCTAAGTGGAGCCATCATGCTTTTTGTTTGCTAGAAATCAGTAGGTTTGTTGTGGTGGAGTCATCCTTGTTTGTGTTTGCATAGAACTTCCCTTCCTTTTAGGATTTTTATTTTTAATTTTGTTTTTCTAGTGTATGCCCGAGGTCATTAGAGGACGGGCTTGGAAAAGAGACACTCTAGGTCGTTTGATTAGTGAAAAACCTAGTAGTTCTTCTTGTGAAGACAGGGAGCTCGAAGACTCTTCTTTTGAGAGCCCTATTTTTGGAAACTTCAGTTTTGAGAATCTGTCTCTTCGTGAGGAAAGTACCCCTAGTACTTCAGTTGTTCCAACGATGGGAACTTTGAAAGATTACATGTTCCAACTTGGACCAACCGAGCTTCGTGCATTAAATTGCCATCCACTACGGCTAATTTCGAGATAAAACCTAGTATTCTTCAAATGATCCCTGTATTCTTAGGAAAACATGATGAGAACCCTTATTTTCATATTAGGGACTTTGAGGAAATTTGTGGGACAATTAGAATAAAAGACCTTACTGATGAAGTTTTGAAACTTAAGATGTTTCCCTTTTCCTTGAGAGATAAAGCTAAGACCTGGATGAACAACCTACCATCTGAATCCATTGAAACATGGCAAGAACTTGTTGCTGCTTTCTATATGAAATTCTACCCTAAGCATAAAACTGCAGCTGTTAGGCAGAAAATTAGTTCCAGTGTGCAACAAGAGGGAGAGTCTCTTTACAGGTTTTTAGAGAGATTCAATGATCTCCTATCCCAGTGCCCTCACCATGGATTTGATAAGATGAAGCTAGTAGAAATTATTTATGATGGTTTAGACTATTCTACCAAAGCCATGGTCGAGTCTATGTGCGCTGGTGAGTTCACTAGTAAAAATGCCGATGATACTTTTACCTTCTTAGGAGTTGTTGCTGAGAAATCCCAACAGTTGGAACCTTGTGTTCAACCCCCTAAGAGACTCTTGGTAAATAGAAGTAGCACCAATATGGTAGATACAAGCTTTGGGTCAGATGCTAAGTTTGCTTCTTTGTCTAGAAGGTTAGAAGCTTTGGAATTGAATCAGTCTAAACATAGGTCTCTTGTTGAACCTGATGATAGGATTAGAGCCTCTAAAGTCTCTAGTTGTGGAGTAGAACCCAATAGCTCGTTTTGGGAAGGTCACGTTAGTGAAGAGCAAGCCCATGTTGTTTATAACAATGCTTGGTTTAAGAACCATCAGAAGTTTGACCCATACTCAGAGACCTACAACCCTGGTTGGAGAAACCATCCTAATTTTTCTTGGTCTAAGGGCCAGAATCCAGGTCAATCTAGTAATTCTCAGCTTCCCCAGGTTTTGGTTATAATAAGAATTCTTTAGGTCAAGCCCAGTTCCAGAACCCTTCTGAGAATAGAATGACTAGCTTAAAGGAATCTCTTAGTATACTAAAAAAAATCCAGGATATGCTATCACAAAGCCAAGAAATGTTAGTAAAGAGCCAGGTTAATTTTCAAGAGGAAACCAAGCAGAATTTTAAGAATAATTCCCAGTCTCTTGCAAAATTAGAACTTCAAGTCGGCCAAATAGCTAAGTTTCTTACTGAGAGAGAAGATGGAAGGTTCCCTAGTCATACTGATCCTAATCCCAAAGGAGAGAAATCGTACAATCATGTGAATTCTATTACAACCCTTAGAAGTGGAAAGAAAGTTGACAATAAGGTTGCCATGCCTGATAGTGAACATGTTGTAGTTCACCCTTCTGAGACCGAAAATGAGGAGACCGATAGAGTCTCCAAAGAGACCAATGAAGGTCCTATTGAGCCCAGCTTTGTTCCCAGAGCCCCATTCCCACAGTTGTTAGCCCCAACAAAGAAGGAGTCGACTTTCAACGAGATAATGGAAACATTTAAGCAGGTGAACAATAACATTCCATTGTTAGAAGCAATTAGGCAGATGCTTGCTTATGCCAAGTTCGAGCGTTGCGTGTCGGTAGAGAGCATGGGATGAAACATAACATGGCTATCGGTTTTATCATTCCCTTGAAAACTTGAAGTAGTAAACCATGTATTTTTTCTAGGAAAGACTTTGTGGGAAGCATCGTCGTGTTTGTGGAAAGTCCCCAGTCGTTCCTGAGTCACCTGATAACCGAGTCATCGATCCCTGGGCGGATCTTTCGCTTATACCATCTTGGAAGTCCACAGTCACCTTTTGTCGTGTCATTACTGGTAACTGAGTCACCTATCCCTGAGCGTATCATTTGCTTCTACAACCTAGAAAGTCCCCAGTCACCCCTTGTCGTGTGATAACTGGTAACTGAGCCGTTTGGTGACTGAGCCATTGATCCCCGAGTGGATCGTTTGTTTTCACCATCTTAGAATATGGGTTGAAAAATGAAATCGGGAATTGGAAATTGGTATTGTAACCGAGAAATTAATCTCCCATTATGGTCGCCAATTGTTTGAGGGTGAAAACAGTTTCTGCTGGTTTCGATAATTTCGTGTGTTGTGGGTGAGAAACGAGTCTAAACCCTAAACAATGTACTGCAAGGGACTACTTTAGATTCGAGAGATCAATCTGTACAAACCCGGCCTAAACCAAGAAATGGCCATTCCAGACTTGCTTCGGTCATAAAGTAGAGGAGAAGGGTTGGTTTTGGGGAGGGAAGCGAAGAGAGTGTTGAGACCAGAATAGCTGATTCTGGAAGAGTAGTTGTTTTGACTTGTATCAGAAAGCGTAAGCTAACAGATGGGAAAGCTAACAGGTGATTTCTGATGTTGTATGCTCCTGACCAAAACTTGTGTTCGATGGAAATAGGTAAGACATATTTATTCAAGTCGAAGTGAAACGTACTCTGGTCTCGTAAGAAATAGAAACGAATGAGTAAATGGGAGGAGTTGGTAACCGGTAACGCCTGGAATTGATGTTCCATAATGAAGGAAAGCGTTTCACCATTACTCCCCGTATTTACTAACCGCCTCATTCTTATGACACTGCCTTGTAACGGGCGTAGTGTACGCTGCACGCTGTAAACCGCCAAACCAATACCCTAATGAGTATCCCCCAGTTTGTGACATGCGTTGATGTCTCGAGTGTTTTCATGGAAAACATGTAGCATGTTGTTGTTGTTTGGAAAGTTGAGCTTGGGAGATTTGTCGGCTCGGTGGTGACCTTCAACGGTCGAGATTTTGCATCTTGAGAGGAAGAATAGCCCTTGATCATTGCAACCCTTCATTTGGTAGCCATCGTCATGAAAGCATGGACAACATGGCTTTGACATGGTTAGGCTTGACCAAGCTATGATTTTGGCATAGTTTAGGCGCGGCCAAGAGCTATGGTTTTGGCATAGTTTGGGCGCGGCCAAAATTAGGGTTTGGCGTTGGGCCAAGGGTTGCCACGCGTTAGCTGGTGGCCTTGGACGGCTAAGATCTGCATCTTAGATGGAAAGGTGATCGTTGATTGTTGCAACCCTTTGCTTTGGCATCCAACGGTCGTGAAGGAAAGGCTAGCATGGTTTTGGCATAACAGTGGGGATGGCCTGGTTGGCATGCCTTAGCGCGACTGGCACGACATGCCATTGGCACATATGGCATGGTTGGAATGCCTTGGCGCGGAGATGTGGCACGGCATGCCCTTGGCACATGCGGTATGGTTGGAATGCCTTGGCGCGGAGATGTGGCTGGCACGACATGCCATTGGCACATACGACATGGTTGGCATGCCTTGGTGCGGATATGTGGCTGGCACGGCATGCCATTGGCACATGCGGCATGGTTGGAATGCCTTGGCGTGGAGATGTGGCATGGCATGCCATTGGCACATGTGGAATTGTTGGCATTCCTTGGCACGAAGATGTGGCTGGCACGGTATGCCATTGGCACATGTCACATGGTTGGCATGTCATTGTCACATGTGTCATGGTTGGCATGCCTTGGCGTGGTTTAGGCGTGGCCAAGAACTAGGATTTTAGCGTAGTTTAGGCGCGACCAAAACTGGGATTTTGGCGTTGGGCCAAAGGTTACCATGCGTTAGCTTGCGACCTTGGAAGGATAAGATCTGAATCCCAGGTGGAAGGGTGGCCGTTGATTGCTGCAACCCTTTGTTTTGGCAGCCAGCGTCGTGCATGGCATGTTGGGACGGCTGGCATGGTTGGCATGCCTTGGAGCGGAGATGCGGCTGGCACGACATGGTATTGGCACATGTGGCATGGTTGGCATGCTTGGCATGCCTTGGCGCGGAGACGTGGCTGTCATGGTTTGCCATTGGCACGGTGGCACGGCTGGCATGGTTGGCATGCCTTAGCGCAGAGACGTAGCTGGCATGGTTTTCCATTGGCACGGTGGCGCGGCTGGCATGGTTAGCATGCTTGGGCGGCGGAGACGTGGCTGGCATGGTTGGCATGCCTGGGCGCGGAGACGTGGCTGGCATGGTTAGCATGCCTTGGCTCGGAGACGTGGCTGGCATGGTTTTCCATTAGCACGGTGGTGCAGCTGGCATGGTTGGCATGCCTTGGCGCGGGGATGTGGATGGAATGGTTTGCCATTGGCACGGTGGTGCGGCTGGCATGGTTGGTATGCCTTGGCATGGAGACGTGGATGGCATGGTTTTCCATTGGCACGGTGGTGCGGCTGGCATGGTTGGCATGCCTTGGTGCGGAGACGTGGATGGCATGGTTTTCCATTGGCACGGTGGCGTGAGAATTAGGGTTTGGTATATACGAAGACAATGTCGTTCAATACTAAGGGTTCTGCCGTGGAACATGACACATGTATAAAAAAAAAGGTACCCTGGTAATTCTTACGTAGGCATGATGATTGATTCAATAAACGCGCTAGTGGTCGTAGTGACATCATGTCAGATGTACAGTTTTACGATTTAACCCTAAGCTAAAAACCACCATCAACACATATCTACAATCTTGGAAACGATTTGCACCCGACTTCCAAGAACCATGTGATTATCCTATCAAATCACCAAACATGGGTTTCACGGTTCTACCAAAACAAGTTTCGGTTCTACCTCCATGTGAGTACTGTGCATAGTCATACTAGTTACCAAAACTCGGTTGACTAGGCACTAGGATCGGTTCCCCACATACTTATGGTAACTACCTGTAATTTGATGCACATGTGCATAGGATCGGCTCCCCTCACTTCTAAGAACTTGTTGCACATGTTCATAAGATCGGTTCCCCTTACACTAATAACTTGTGGAACCTCTTACAAGGATCGATTCCCATCTTGCAAATTTGCATGCACCTCTCACTAGGATCGGTTCCCATTTCACTAATAAAAGTTGCTATTTACAAGGCATCGATCATACCATCTTGAGTGATTACTTAAGATCGGTTTACTAATAAAAGTTATACCAATAACTTAAGTTAGGCATCCGTAAATAGTTTTACCAAGCATGTAAACAAGTTTATGACCGGTTCTACACATCACACATATTGGTAGTTCAAAATAGATTTGCAATGAATAGCATTACCAATAAGCCTAGCGATTTCCCTTTCGATCCACAAACGAGTTTGGGAACTTACTTCCTTTAAAAGAATGTAAGAACATTGTTTCCTAGGATGAAATCTTCACTCACACACATACATAATCACAATAGCATTCAAACGATTATGTAGATGTCTTATATACAAAGTTTAATGGTTAAGCAATAAACCTCTTATCGTATTCCTTAATATTATGTCTATTTAGAGTTTCATACACAGCTTCACAGTTTCGTTTTCAATATGCACGACTTGAAAGATACGCTAGGGAATGAAACAGTTCAAGTCAAATATTACCAACCTCAAGAGGAAGGGTGATTGTTGCCATTGTAGCTCCATACTTCTTCACCATATTCAAGTCTTCATGTAATACCTGTAAAATCCTAATACTTTCAAGCTAACCTATACGAAGTTGACTCTAGTAAATAATCAAGCGACTCTTTAAATGAGTTTTGATTCACTAAAATATGACAACCAAACTTGACATACCAGGTTCAACCGAGCAATGCTCTAACACCTCCTGTGTGATACTAGTTGCGAATAAAGTCGATTCTCCTTTAACATTAAGTTTTTCACGAAACCCTCTAGGTTAACGACTTAAAGACTTCATTGGGACTGTGAATCCAGATCCAACTATTTTATTTATAGTTGCGTGTTCTGATATTGTTATTTTCTATTGTGATTGAGTATTATATTATTTAAGATTTGCTCGAGATTTATCTCCGATAGGCAATATTGAAAAGTAGTCCCAAACATCTTCATCTCATCGTTTGTGATTCCATAATATCTTGTTTCGTTAATCGATTAAGATTATTGTGAGTCGATTGATAATACTAGGATTTTCTTTGGGAATATAATTCCGGGTTATCAATTGGTTCATGTTCACCTTGATTTATCAAAACACGGAACAATACTCGTAGATATATATGTGGGAGACATATTTATCTATTCAATAGACTTCTCTGTGATACATATTTGTTTATCAAGTCTTCGACTTTGAGTGGTAAAAACTCTTAGTTGTTGGTGAGATCAGCTAAGGGAGTCAAGTGTGCAGAATCCAACGTGGTTCAAGAGGTGCAAGGAACGCAATTGTACCTTGATCAGTGTGAGATTGGTTAGGGCTCAACTACATCCCAGTATGAAGTTAACTTGGAGTAGGCTAGTGTCTGTAGTGGCTTAATACAATGTGGTGTTCAAATATGGAATAGGTCCCAAGGTATTTCTGTATTTTCGGTTTCCTCGTTAACAAAATTTCTGGTGTCTGTGTTATTTTTTTTCCGCATTATATTTGTTTATATAATTGAAATATCACAGGTTGTGCGTTAATATCAATCAGTTCTTGTATCCGGCCTTTAGGTTGTTGATCGAATTGATTGACACTTGAACATTGGTCTTCGGTACTGTTCAAGTTATTTCTCCTATTCAATCGAGCTCGCAAATTTCTATTTGTTTGATTGCGGATTGAATTGAGAAATTGAGATACGACTCTTGGGCATATTTTCATTGATTGAGTATGACTGTCTAGTTGATTCTCTTGGAAATATATTGGAGTTTTTCCATACAGATTGCTAAGCGAAAATATTGGGTGTGGTTGTTAGACCCCCGTTTTTTCAATTGGTATCAGAAGAGGCAAACACGTTTAAGACCTTATAAGTATGTGTTTGTAACGATCTGACTCTATAGAAAGTAAAGTCTCAATAAACGTTTCACCAAGATTTAACTCTGATCTTAGAGAAGGTTTTGAAAAGGTTGTTTATCTCCATAAAAAAGTTGGATGAACAAATCCAGATCAACTCTGATCTTATTGTAGAAATTGTAAAATATAAGGATTTGAAGTCTGTCAAAGTATCTTCAATAGGTTTGGATAAATCCTTTAATTCTTCTCTGAAGATTTTTCATAAGTCAGGAGATAAGCGAGGTTTACGCTTTGTGAAACCTGATGCGACTCAGAACTGCTCAGAAAAGTCTAAATATGTTGGTCAATGTATGTTCTGTGATTGTCAGAATCATTTTCAACATACATGTACATCTTTCAAGAAAGTTTAAAGGTTGCAAGTAATCTTCATAAGAAAGCTGAAGAATTGTTTACTTGTCTAAAAGGATGTACAAATCTAACAAGAAATCCCAAACGGGTTAGTAATGTTAGTATGTGAGCTTTTGCTCCAAAGTCAATATCACCCTTTAAATGGTTTCTTGATAGTGGATGTCGACAACACATGACTGGATATCTTTCTTGGTTTGTGAACTCAAGCGACTTTGAAGGAGGTCTTGTAACATTCCAAGATGGGAAGTGTTTCTACATAAGCAAGAAGGGTACGATCAAATTTCCTGGCGTTCCTGAAATCCATGATGTAGTTTATGTTAAAGGTACGACTGCAAACCTTCTTGTTGTTAGTCAGATTTGTGACAAAGGCCATAGAGTCGTCTTCAGTGCAAATGGATGTGACATTGGAGAAAAAACTGGAAAAGTAATTTTTCAGGGAACTCGTGGTAAAAATAATTGTTATCGTCTGGATACTTAGTTTAGTAATTTTTGTAATTTGACTAAGGTAGAATATACACATCTTTGGCATGAGCGTTTTGGTCATATTAATTACCGCCTTCTAACTAATATCATTAACAAGGAAATTGTTAGAGGCGTTCCTAAAATCAATGAAGATTAATAGTGTCTGTGGTGCCTGTCAAAAGGGTAAACAAACGAAAGTTCACCATAAATAATTTCGAGACATTCTAACTAAAGCTCCACTTAATTTAATTCATATGAATCTCTTCGTCCCTATTCAACAACCTAATGTTGCTGGAAACAATTATGCTTTAGTTATGGTAGATGATTACACCAGATTCACTTAGGTGGCATTTTTAGCTCGTAATGAAAATGCGGGAGTCTAACAACCTCATCCAATATTTCGATTAGCAATCTGTATGGACTAACTCCAATATAATTACTAGAGAATCAACTAGACAGTCAGACTCAATCTAGAGAAAAGTATATCAAAGAGTTATTATCTCGAGATCTTGATTTGATCTATACTCAAGCAAATATAAATCTGCGAGTCTTTATCAAATACTAGAGAGATAACTTGGATGGTACCAAAGACCAATAACCAAGTGTCAATCAATTTAAATCAATAACCAAAGGTCGGATATTCTAATTGATTGATCTTGACGCACAACCTATGATATCTCAATTATATAACAAAATATAATGAGGAATAGAAGTAACACGGACACCAGAAGTTTTGTTAACGAGGAAACCGCAAATGGAGAAAAACCCCGGGACCTAGTCCAGATTGAGCACCACACTGTATTAAGCCGCTACAGACACTAGCCTACTAACTAACTTCGGTCTAGACTGTAGTTGAACCCCAATCAATCTCACACTTATTCAAGGTACAATTGCGCTCCTTACGTCTCTGATCCCAGCAGGATGCTACGCACTTGATTCCTTTAGTTGATCTCACCCACAACTAAGAGTTGCTACGATCCAAAGTAGAAGACTTTAATAAACATATCTGTATCACACAGAAAAGTATACGATAATAGATAAATTTTTCTCCCACAGATAAACCTAAGAGTTTTGTTCCGTCTTATGATAAAATCAAGGTGAACAGGAACCAATCGATTACCCGGATTTATATTCCCGAGGAACATCCTAGAATTATCAATCACCTCAAAATAATATAAATCGTATGGTAGCGAAACTAGATATTGCGGAATCACAAACGATGAGACGAAGATGTTTGTGATTTCTTTTTATCTTTCCCTATCGGAGATATAATCTCAAGTTAATTATTCAATTGAACTCATACGATAGAAAATGGCAAGATCAGATCTCTCAACTACAAGATAGGTAGTTTCGTTTGGCTTCATAATACCAATGAAGTATTTCAGTCGTTAACCTACAGGGTCTCGAGAAGAAACCTAAGGTTAAAAGTGAACCGACTCTAGCAAAACCAACTGATATCACATAGGAGGTGTGGGGATTAGTTTTTCCAGTTGCTAGAGTTCCCCTTTATATAGTTTTCAAATCAGGGTTTACAATCTAGGTTACCTTGGTAACAAAACATTCAATATTCACAGTTAGATGGAAAACCTGATTTAACCAAGCTAATATCTTTCAACCGTAAGATCGAAACCTAGCTTGTAACACATAAATGAAATGTATTTCATTTATGTTTGAGTAACCGTACCTAAACATGTACACTTAGTTGGTTCACAAATGGTTAACCAATGGTTAGCCATATGAGCACTTCCATATTAACGGTACACATCTTCTTCAGAACTAGTTCAAATGACTTCAAAAGAACTAGTTGAAGAGTTGTTAAACTGCTTAGGTCTTTATGCATAGATACAATTGAAAAAAATAGGTTTGATTCACTTGAATCAATTCACGAACAATATAGCCGCGGTTTGCAAAGATTGCATTCCTTAATGATTTATTGATTAAGTTCATGAACTTCCAATTTTAGAAATATAACCAGCTTGGGTATGCGTGCGGGTTACGTGTATCTTAGCTACCGGATTTGAATTTACAAACTCATCAGAAATTTTTGATTCTAAAACTTCCGTGAGTACGCGTACGGGTACGTATACCTAAGGTGACTGGTTTACTAGTTTGCAAACTACAAACTCAGCGGAAGTTTTCGAACCCAACCTGTCTCCTTCACCAAGACCGTGTGCACACATATGCTCACACTTGGTTTCCGGCACATGAATTTATATACTAATGTGCGAACACACTATATCTGCTTATATCCATAGATGGTTACATAATCTCAACTCTACATTTCAATCATTGAAACATTTTTCTATAATGTTATAACAATCGTTATTCACAACTATCGTCATCAAACCTATTTTCAAGATTGAAACGTCATCATGACTTTCGTCACGGGTAAAGATGAAAAGTGGTTAAAGCGAAAGCTTACCGACACATATTTCGATAAAAATAAAGGCGAGTAAACTCGGCTCTAAATAACAAATGTGTATGTATGAAAACCATCAAACTTATACGACTTTGTCTCAAGAGTAGGAGATAGAGTAGATAGACTTTTGAGTTATAGATAAGTTCAAGTATCCACATACCCTTTAGTCGGATGATTTTCCACTGGTTTCTTGAGTAGTTCTTCGTCTTTGTAAGATGATCGTCGTGGAGTCTGGAGATCAATTACACTTAACTGTCCTAGTCTGAGACTTAGCTATAAGTAGTCTAGAAATCAAGAAATATAGTTTTGACAACTAAACTTGACAAACATGATTGAGATAGCAACGCATGCGAGTTCAACCGAGCAATGCTCTAACAATCTCCTCCTTTGTAAATGTTAGTGGCAAAACTATCAATACATATGGATTACAAAATAAATAAAACTTTGTAGCTTCTCGTACACATGCTTGATCTCCTTGGTGCTTCAACATTACTCGAAAACTTCGTCTTTTCCAAGTACTCCCATGATTCCATAGATGTTCAATTCAACATCATAGTTGTTGAAGATCAATAGCCACAACAATGAGAAAATAAAAGCTCTCGATCATTGTTATACAATGTCATAGTATTATTACACAGTATCAAAGTTCAATTGTATCACAACTTCGACAACAATACTATGGTGATATGTATCAATCCTTCTTAGTCAATACTTTCATCTCAACATGAAAACCACTCCCCCTTACATAATGATCCGAAAACCATATGTATTTGTAGTGTGAACTGCATATTAATTCTCCCCCTTTTTGTCAATAAAATTGGAAAAAGTACGAAAATGGGATCCTAATGAAATCTCCACGGAGATGCTTCAATAAAAAAAGTACATATCAACTTTGTTTAGATGCAATCAAATAGACTAAGCTAAATGCATTCATCAAGGAGTTTATAAAGATACAAGATAACTCCTAAAATATTCCACAGCCGCACTCCCCACAAAGATATGGAAATTAAACGCAAGTTCAAAAGAACTCTCCCCCATTTGATGTCATTCCCGAAAGAACAACAAGAGAGAACTTACATTTATAAGAAAAGAAGGATTTCTTTGGATACCAAAAACCACAAAAGAAGTGATTTTGTATCCAAAATTCAAAAGAACTCTCCCCCATTTGATGTCATTCCCGAAAGAACAACAAGAGAGACCTTACTTTTATAAGAAAAGAAGGATTTCTTTGGATACCAAAAACCACAAAAGAAGTGATTTTGTATCCAAAATTCTAAATCAAATTAATCACAAAAGAACCCATGATTAATTTAATCAAAATACACAACCAAATTAATCACGAATCTATGATTAGTCTAGTTGGAAATGCTCACATAAGAAGACTTATGGAGCTGCACAGTATATACATAAAATATGGATCGGGGAAGATCGATACTGCGGAATATACAAAGATTCATTCTATCTTCATCACTATTTGCATAACGACATATAATAGACATAATCTTTGTAAACAAAAGATTTTAACCTATCTTCCATCAATAAATGACATAATAGGCTTAACTTTTGTTTGTCAAAAGTTCAACGATCTTGTATCAATACATTCATAACGAAATATGAAAGAGATAATTTTTGACATGGTATGGGACAATAATAGTTCACGGACGCAAACACACATATCCCATAACATATTGCAATATATAAAACCATAAAGATTAATACTGCAAACAATCATCTTCCAAATCACTTTAGAATTTAAATAAATAAATCTAAAAACATTGCAAGATGAAAACGTTGGACATAGCTATGTGTACTCACAATAATGGCTATTCCAAACCCTAGTTATCCTTCTTAAACAAAAACAAAAATAAAAATTCTCTTAAGAAGTTTCCTAGACATTAAGATCTTTGAAAAATTCCTTATCGTCCCCGAAATCCTTGTCGTCAACAGCCATTGGAACATATGGTTCATGGAAAAAGGAGTCAATACCAATAAACCTTCTTGGATGATGATGTCGAACCAGGGCCTTATGAATTTACAACAATCTTAAAACACAAGCCTTTAATTGTTGAATCTCTTTTCTTGCCAGCTTCAACTCTTCAAGAACATCAGAAAACTTATGAGAGTTTGAAGGAACTTCCCTTGGATTCCTCACATCCCTTCTTTTTCTTTTCAAAATTGAAGGCAATCTCTCTTTTTCCTTAGTGATTGACAGGTTAACAGTCATATTGACATCTTTACCATCAGAAGACATGATGCTTGGAGTATCCATATGCAAACAGTTTTGTGAGAGGAAATCACAGTCTCAACAAGCATCCTGAAGATATAAAGAGTATCAGAGAAGGAAAAAAGAATGTAGGGTTTCAAAGCCTTTACATATTCGTGCACTTCCAACTCACAACCCTATAAAGAGTAGAATTATCGATAATAACCCTCTTCTTTTGTAGCATAGTTCCTTTACAATATCATCGGTGATATAGAGGAATTACAAAAACCAATCAACACAAAGCTAAAAACAAAATAAAATTTTATTTTAAAGCCTGAGGTGTGCAAGATCTTGTCTCTTTTGAACAGGCACATGAGACAATAAGCACAAGACAACACAATCAAGTTGTGATGTGGTGAACAACAATCTGTCCACCATGACCCTTTTGGTTGGAATTCATGGAACCCTGCCTTTCTTTATGTTTAGACCATGTTCTCTTCTCTAATGGTCTAATTTTATTTTTGGAAACTAATTTCTTCGATGAAGATAAGATCTTACATACCTCAGATGTTTTCTCTACGAGTTTAAGCTTGGTAGCTAGATGATATGCTATTCGTTGAAGCTTGTTGACATATCTCATCTTGTGTTTGTACTTGAAACACTTTGAAAGTTCATGAACCTTGGGAGAATAATAGGAGCATGTCAACGCATAAGATGATTCAGGCGTTCGTGAAACGCAAGCTGCTAAGCACAAAGTAGATCCTGAAACATTAAACATAGAGTTTCCAAAATAAGGGTCAATTGATTCTTCCATCTTGATTGGGTCCTATTCTAAAAGATTATCAAGATTGATGTATGTATTTCTACAATGATCAAAATCAATATTTTCACATAGAAGAGCAACACTTGATTTCTTGTCTTCATTAGAATCATAAATGTCAGACATCTCATCAAGTGTTGCAGCAAGACCTTTGTTCCCAGTGTATTTTCTTCGATTTGGACACTCGTTTGCAAAATGACCAAAACCTTTACACTTAAAGAACTGAGGCATATCCTCATCATCAGTTTTATCAGTGTCCATGTTTTTCGGAGGAATACGATTATGAGGTTTGACTGATGCCTTTGGCTTATCTCTGGAGAACCGTTTACTTCTCTTCAACAGAAGATCCCTAAACTGACTTGTGATCATCGAGACCGATTTGTCAAGATATTCATCTGATGAATCCGTCTCAGAGTGATCATCTTCAGAGAGATACACATGTTTACTTTTTGTCAAGTAATTTTGTGTCTTTCAGTGCTTTGAATGCCACATCCTTGGATTTGGATGAATGGTCGTGATCAAAGATCTTTAGCTTCCCAACCAATGCATTTCTGGAGAAGGTATCAAGGTTATTTCCCTCAACTATGGCATGCTTCTTAGAATCGTATCTAGATGGCATCGATCTAAGAATTTTCATCACAATGTCCTTTTCAGGAATAGTCTTACCCAATTCAAAAGATGCATTAACAATTTCAGACACTTTTGTGATTGAACTCATCAAATGAATCTTCATCTTCCATACGAAGGTTTTCCCAATCGAAATTTAGGTTTTGAAGCCTGGCTTCCTTTTCACTGGTATTTTCTTCAAATAAAGTTTCTAAGATATCCCACGTATCTTTAGACCTAGTGCAATTTGACACATGGTGCTGAAGATTAGGAGCAATGGCATGTATGATGGCATTCAAACCGTCGGAGTTTTGCTTTGCAGCAAGTATCTCAACAATGTCGTATGCATCAATATCCTTCGGTACAATAACGTTTCCAACTGCCACAACGGGAGCATCATATCCATTACCTACATATATCCATGATTGAAAATCACGTGCTTGAAGAAAAGCTTGCATAACAATTTTCCACCATAAGCAATTTGAGCGATAGAAGACTGGTGGTAAGTTAATAGATATAGCACCTCTGTCCATAGAGTCAGATCGCTACAAACACAGACTTTTGAGGTCTTGAACGTGTTTGCCTGCTCTGATACCAATTGAAAATGCGGGGGTCTAACAACCTTACCCAATATTTCGATTAGCAATCTGTATGGACTAACTCTAATATACTTTTAAGAGAATCATTTAGACAGTCAGACTTAATCTTAATAAAAAGTATATGAAGGAGTTAATATCTCGATCTCTCAATTTGATCTATACTCAAACAAATTGAAATCTGCGAGTCTTTATCAAATACATAAGAGATAACTTGGATGGTACAAAAAACCAATATCTAAGTGTCAATCAATTTAAATCAACAACCAAAGGTTGGATATCTTAATTGATTGATCTTAACACACAACCTGTGATATTTCAATTATATACCAAAATATAATGCGGAATAGAAATAACACAGACACCGGAAGTTTTGTTAACTAGGAAACCGCAAATGCAGAAAAACCCCGGGACCTAGTCCAGATTGAACACCACACTGTATTAATCCGCTACAGACACTAGCCTACTACAAACTAACTTCGGTCTGGACTGTAGTTAAACCCCAATCAGTCTCACACCGATTCAAGGTAAAGTTGCTCTCCATATATGCTTATATCCATAGATGGTTAGGTAATCTCAACTCTACATTTCAATCATTGAAATATTCTTCTATAATGTTATAACAATCTTTATTCACAATTATCGTCATCAAAGCTATTTTCAAGATTGAAACGTCATCACGACTTTCATAACGGGTAAAGATGAAAAGTGGTAAAACAAAAGCTTACCAATACATATTTCGAGAAAAAGATAGGCGAGTAAACTCGGCTCTAAATAGCAAATGTGTATGTATGAAAACTATCATACTTATACGACTTTGTCTCAAGAGTAGAAGATAGAGTAGATAGACTTTTGAGTGATAGACAAGTTCAAGTCTCCACATACCTTTTAGTCGGATATAGTTCCACTGGTTCCTGGAGTAGTTCTTCGTCTTCGTAAGATGATCTTCGTGGAGTATGGAGCTCAACTACACTAAATTTTCCTAGTCCGAGACTTAGCTATAAGTAGTCTAGAAATCAAGACATATAGTTTTGACAACTAAATTACAAACATGCTTGAGATAGCAACGCATGCGAGTTCGATGGAGCAATGCTCTAACAATAGAAACGCTTGCGAGTTCAACCGAGCAATGCTCTAACAATCTCCCCCTTTATAAATTTTAGTGACAAAACTATCAATACATATGGATTACAAAATAAATAAAACTTTGTAGCTTCTCATACACATGCATGATCTCCTTGTTCTTCAACATTACTCGAAATCTTCGTCACTTGCAAGTACTCCCATGATTCCATATATGTTCAGTTCATCATCATAGTTGTTGAAGATCCGTAGCCATAACAATGAGAAAATAAAAGCTCTCAGTGTCGTAGTATTATTACACAACATCGAAGTTCAATTTATCACAACTTCGACAACAATACTATGGTGATATGTATCAATCCTTCTTAGTCAATACTTTCATCTCAACATGAAAACCACTCCCCCTTACATAATGATCCGAAAACCATATGTATTTGTAGTGTGAACTGCATATTAATTCTCCCCCTTTTTGTCAATAAAATTGGCAAAGGTACGAAAACGACTGGGATCCTAATGAATTTTCCACGGAGATGCTTCAAGACCAAAGAAAAGCACATATCAACTTGTTTAGATGCAATCATAAAGCCGAAGATAAATGCATTCATCAAGGAGTTTATAAAGATACAAGATAACCCATATAATATTCCACATCCGCACTCCCCACAAAGATATGGAAAATAAACGCAAGTTCAAAAAGAACTCTCCCCCAGAAAATGTCATTCCTGGGAGAACAACAAGAGCGGCCTTACTTTCACGAAAAAATAAGGATTTCTTTGGACACTAAAAATCACAAAAGGAAATGATTTTGTATCCAAAAATGTCAACTAAACTAATCACAAGAGAACCCATGATTAATTTAATCGGAATACTCAACCAAATTAACCACAAAATAATTCATGATTAATCTGGTTGGAAATGCTCACATAAGAAGACTTACGGAGCCGCACAGTATATACATAAAAATATGGATCAGGGAAGACAAATACTGCGGAATAGACAAAGATTCATTCTATTTTCATCACTATTTTCATAATAGACATAATCTTTGTAGAAACAAATTCATCATATCTTCCATCAATTATTTGCATAATGACATAATAGGTTCAATTTTTTGTATGTCAAAAGTTCATTGATCTTTTATCAATACATGCATATCGACATATGAAAGAGATAACTTTTGACAAAGTATGGGACAATCATAGTTCACGGATGCAAACACACATATCCCACAACAAATTGCCATATAAAAAACCATAAAGATTAATACGGCAAAATAATCTTCCAAATCAACTTTAGAATTAAATAAATATATCTAAAAACATTGCAAGATGAAAACGTTTGACATAGCTATGTGTACTCACAATAATGGCTATTCCAAACCCTAGTTATCCTTCTTAAATAAAAACAAGAATAAAGTTCTTATAAGAAGTTTCCTAGACATAATAAAGAACAATTTAAAACCAACATTAATTAGCAAGGGAAACTACTTATCATCTTCATCATTGGAGACCATGAAGGTGGAACGAACCTTGTCCATGTCCTCCTTAATATCGGGAAACCTGGTAGCAATCACAAGTAATTGTTCTTGTACACAACTTACTTTGGTATTTAATTTACAAACACCCTTGTAAATTTGGCGAAGAAGCTTCAAAGAAGAATCACTCGATCCATCAATTGTGTCACACCTTTGTCTCTTGCAAGCATTCTCCTTCACCGGATTGAAGGTACACGGCCGAACAAGCTTGGGAGTTGCAATGGAGTTGCCATTAGGCTCAATAGAGAAATTGCGACAAATTCGCTTAATCAAGCAAGGGTAGCCTAACTTCTTGTTGGAAGATGTCATAGCTAACATTTGATAAATAATAAATACACAAATGTCAAGACATTTGGTTTCCATCACAAGGAAATAGACCAATTTCGCGAACTCGTGACTCCAATGAGAATTCTCAACCGTGGAGGGACAAAGGTTAGATATACCAAGTTTTCCAAAGGACATCAAGGCAAAGCTAAGGTGATTAGTAGGAAATTTTCCTTCATTCCAATCAATGCTTCTCCCACGAAGACCTTTTGAGATGGTTTCATATGATGGTATTTCATCACTTGGCCTAGGGAGGCAAAAATTACCCAAAGGAATTTTGGTAATCCTTGAAATTAATTCTCTATTAACATGAATCCTTTCTCTATTGACCATGTTCTTGAATTTCATGTCTTCAAGATAAACATCATAAATGTTGGCATAGATGATTCTAGTAAGAGTATCAAATCCTTCACCAAGACCATCAAAGATGTTTCCAAGCTTAAATTTTTCAAAACAAATCAAATCCTCCTTATATCCACTCTCAACATCTAATTTCTTTTCTAGACTAAACCCAATAGAAGAAATCCTTTCAAAAACCTTTCCACGAGAATCATTAACAAATCTAATCCTAAGATAATTTTGATTAATAGAAAGGTTCATAGAAGAGGATAAAGAACCCAATTTATTTGAAAAATCTTTTGAAGCCTTGAAATTCTTCATAATTCTAGGAAGGAGATAATGAAGTGAGAAGGAAATAACTTACTTGGAATCCCCCTCGAAATACTTCTCACTCTTTGTTCTCCAAAGATGTTTTAATAGAGGAAATACATGAACCTTAGAGGCGGCTCACGTACGCGGACAGTTTGGGAAGGAAGAGAGGTACGCGTACGCTACTTATTATAGACTTCACAAATGGGATTGAACTCGTACACGTTCCGTGACCTACAAAAAGAAAAGTGGGATTTTTATTTTTCCAAGGTTCGTATACTGGGAGGACTTTCCAGTACAGAAAAAGCAACTTGAAGGCACTTACTACACCTTTTTGAAAAGCTTTAAATCAGAAAAAGATTGTACAGACATAATCAAACCGTTACTTGCCCCATTCCAAGCTATATACAAATAGGGTGGAGCCAAGCATGTTCCCAGGTTGTAGAATATGCAGAGAACTCCTCATACAACCTTTCCAGTTGATATTTGTGACCTGTACCAGAAGTATAATGATAGTACTCAAGATTTTTTGAGATCTTTTTCTTATGACAAAGGAATGGCTTTTTCTGATGAATGAACTCTTTACCAAACTCACGGGAAATATTTTTATAAACTTCACAAGAGTTGGTAGTCAATAAATTTTGTGCATCATGAGAACATGATTTGACAGGTACAAAACTTTTATCATAACGATTCAATTCCTCTATGGAATGAAGCTTTTCTAAGAATTTCAAAACATTTTCAAACGCTCTAAATAGATCCTTGTCAATTGATCCATTACGATAGTATTCCTCAAATAGATTAAGAGTAATTCTCGTGAGATTCCATACCTTTGTTCATTAATCATGTTTCCTCTGACAATTCTTCTTAGAGTATTTTTTAATTTTTCCTTTAGACTGTTTCACACCATCTAGATTCTCCAGCATTCTAGATCGTACAAGATTATCATGAGAGACCGTAGGTCTAGAAAATAATATCCTTTGAACAATCTTTAAGGAGATGTGGTGTGCGTTACATATTCCAAAAGCAAGTTTCCCAAAGAAGTTTCCCATAGGGATATACTTTTAGGGATCGGTCAAACACAAACTTATCAGGTTTAAAGTGTTTTCCTGCTCTGATACCAATTTAAAATGCGTGGGTCTAACAACCTCATCCAATATCTCGATTAGCAATCTGTATGGACTAACTCCAATATACTTTCAAGAGAATCAATTAGACAGTTAGAGTCAATCTTAAGAAAGATATATCAAAGAGTTAATATCTCAATTTCTCGATTCAATTCTTACTCAAGCAAACATAAATCTGCGAATCTAATTGAATACAATAGAAATAACTTGGATGGTACCAAAGACCAATATCCAAGGATCAATCAATTTCAATCAACAACCAAAGGTTCGATTTCAGAATTGATCGATACAACGCACAACCTGTGATATTTCAATTATATAACAAAATATTATGCGAAAAAGAAATAACACAGACACAAAAGTTTTGTTAACGAGGAAACCGCAAATGTATAAAAACCCAGGGACTTAGTCTAGATTGAACACACACTGTATTAAGCCGCTACAGACACTAGCCTACTGCAAACTAACTTCGGTCTAGACTGTAGTTCAATCAATATCACACTGATCCAAGGTACAGTTGTGCTCCTTACGTGTCTGATCCCAACAGGATACTATGCACTTGATTCCCTTAGCTGATCTCACCCACAACTAAGAGTTGCTACGACCCAAAGTCGAAGACTTTAATAAAGAAATTTGTATCACACAGAAAAATCTACGGTAATAGATAAATCTGTCTCCCATAAAAATACCTACAAGTTTTGTTCCATCTTTTGATAAATCAAGGTGAACAGGAACCAATTGATAACCCGGACTTATATTCTCGAAGAACAACCTAGAATTATCGATCACCTCACAATAATCTTAATCGACTAGCGAAACAAGATATTACGGAATCACAAACGATGAGACGAATATGTTTGTGACTTCTTTTCTATCTTGCCTATCGGAGATATCAATCTCAAGCCGATCTTACAATTGTACTCGTACGATAGATACAACAATATTAGATCACAAAACTACAAGAAAAGTAGTCTGTTCTGGCTTCACAATCTCAATGAAGTCTTTAAGTCGTTAACCTATTGGGTCTCGATAAGAAACCTAAGGTTAAAGGAGAATCGACTCTAAGTAACACAACTAATATCACACAGGAGGTATGGGGATTAGGTTTCCCAATTGCTAGAGTTCTCCTTTATATAATTTTTAAATCAGGATTTGCAATCAATGTTAGCTTAGTAACAACGCGTTCAATATTCATTGTTAGATGAAAACCTGATTAGATTCAAGATATATCGAATCTTAGTTTGTTTCATTTAGGTTTGAGTAACCATACCTAAACGTGTACACTTAGTTGGTTCTACAATAGTTAACCAAATGGTTAGCCATATGAGCACTTTCACATCAACCATATTCATCTTCACCACAACTAGTTCCGATGACTTCAAAAGAACTAGTTAAAGAGTTGTTCGATTTCTTAGATCTTTATAATAGACACAATTGAAACAAAATCGGTTTGATTCACTTGAATCGATTCATGAACATAATAGCCAAGGTTTGCAAATATTGCATTCTTTATAATTTAAATGTTTAAGTTCATGAACTACCGATTTGATAAAATAACCAGCTTAAGTATGCGTACGGATATGCGTACTTAAGCAACCGAATTTGAGTTGGGTTTGGTTTCAAAACTCAGCAGAAATTTTTGGGTAGAAAACTTCTGCCAATATGGGTACGGGTGCGCATACTATAGTTGACTAGTTAAGATCTTGACAATTTCCAAACTCAACAGAAATTTTCGGGTGAAAACTTCCGCCTGTATGCGTACGGCTATGCATACTTAACCTATCTCCTTCACCAATTTCGTACACACATATGCATACACTTGGTTCCTGGTTCATGGATTTATATACTAATGTGTAAACACACTATATATGCTATATCCAAAGATGGTTACATAATCTCAACTCTACACTTCAATCATTGAAACATTCTTAGAGAATGTTATATAGTTGTTATTCACAAACTATTTTTCATCAAAGAGATTTTCAAGATATTGAAATGTCAACATGACTTTCATCACGACTAAAGATGAACTTGGCTAAAGTGAAAGCTTACCAACACATATTTCGATAAATTGATAGGCGAGTTAAACTCGGCTCGAAATAACAAATGTGTATAATTGCAATCTATATACTTATACGACTTTTGTCTCAAGATTAGGAGATAGAGTAGATAGAATTTTGAGTGACAGATAAGTTCAAGTCTCCACATACCTATTAGTCGATGAAGCTCCAGCGGTTCCGTGAGTAGTTCTTCGTCTTAATATGATGATCGTGGTGGAGTCTGGAGCTCAACTACACTTAACTATCCTAGTCCGAGACTTAGCTATAAGTAGACTAGAAATCAAGACATATAATTTTGACAACTAAATTTGACAAACAAGATTGAGATAGAAACGCTTGCGAGTTCGACCGAGCAATGCTCTAACAACAATGTTATTAGTTCTCGATTGATTTGATTGACTAACTATTTTTGAAACTTTGACTGCACCTTGTTAGAACATAGATCGGTTGAACACACCAAGCGTTGGTATGCCAAGTTTGATTGTCATATTTTAGTGAATCAAAACTCATTCGCTTGATTATGTACTAGAGTCAACTTCGTATAGGTTAGACTAGAAAGTCGAGGAATATGAGATATACACGTATTACTCGAAGACCTGAAGAACGTGAACAAGTAACGATCTACAACAATGACATCATTCTTCCTCTCGAGGTTAGTAATATTGTCTTGAAATTTTTCATTCCTAACGTATCTTTCAAGTCGTGATATATTGACAACATAACGGCGAAGCTGTGAATGATTTACTCCAGACATAAAGGATTAATGAATTAGACTATGAAGTATAATGTTTATCTTTTGAGCTTCGTAGATATGACATTAACATAATCGTTTGAATGCTATTTTGATTATGTATATGGGTAAAGGTGAATATTTCATCCTAGGAAACAATGTTTACATTCGTTTAAAGGAAGTGCGTTCATAAACTTTTTTGATGATTGAAAGGGAAATCGCTAGGTTTATTGGTAATTTTATTCATTGCATATCTTTGGAATTCCAATATATGTGAGTTAGTAGATCCGATCATAACCTGTTATGTATCTTGGTATAACTAATCACAAGACCTAACTTATGATTTGGTATGACTTGTATTAGTGTAACCGACCCTAAGTAATCTCCTTAGTTGGTATGATCGATTCTTGTAATTGGTGTGAACGATCCTAGTAATTGGTGTGACCGATCACAAAAGAGTTGTGTAATCGATCCTTGTAATTGGTGTAACCGGACCTGGTAATTGGTGTAACCGATCCTAGTGACTGGTGTGACCGATCACAAGCAACGCCACAAGTATATGGTACCCGGTCCTGGTAATTGATCTAACCGATCCTGCTAACATGTGTGACCAATCACAAGTAGGCTATATTGAATGTATAACCGATCCCATGATTGGTAACACCGATTGAACCCATAATGGTGATTTGATATCTGATCAATCACATGGTTGTCTTGGAATACAGATGAACCAATTCTAAACTTGTTTGGAAGTGTGGTATAATCGATTCCAAGATTGTAATTATGAAAGAGGATTTACAAAGAAAAATATGTTAACATACTTTGAACACGTACAATAATTCTTATATTTTATTGTTCAAAAATATTCCTTAATTACTCAAGGAGATCCCAGTCCAAAATTAATTAAGAATCTTTTAGTTAAGGTTGTTATTTTTTATATGCTTTAATTACCAGCAATTAAATGCATATCTTTAAAAAATAAAAATCGGTAATGTGCATTTACTAATTGGAGATTTTCCATTGAATTTCAGAGATATTGGACAAAGCATTTCCAGGAATTATGAAAACCGAAATTTTCTATTCATTGCATATCTTGAGAATATTTTCGGGTTTGGAAATTCCTTGGAGTCCAAACTTCCTTGGTATATAATTACCCAAGGTTGCAATTCTAGCAAACTATCCTAAGAGCCAGCAAAACTACATCTCTTTGTTAGTTACTGGTAGAGCCGTCTATCCGGAGAGGAAAGTACCCTAATTAGGAGAAATCTCTTATCACTGCTCGTTTAAAGACTTATGTGGTACCGTTGGTGGGAAACTAGATAATTGCAGTGTTATTAGTTTTCGATTTGATTTGATTGACTAACGGTTGTTGAACTTTGGTTGCACCTAGTTTTTTTATGCTTGAGAATATTCTCTTCTGATATAAGATTCAGTCAAACAAGATCGAAGTGTCGATGGGGATCTTTAGAACTGTTTGTATATTTAAGGACATCTTGTGATAAAATTGTCAACAGACTCTGTTCTATGTGTGATTGATCACAAGAGATTCAAGTTTTGTTATAAAGGGGTTTATTGAAGATTAAAGAAAATTTGAAAATGAAGAATATTTCTTATTGTTTCTCATTTCTTTGGTGCACAAAACTTGATCGGCTGGGATCCAACTAGAATCATATTTATTTGATTGATTAGTTGTGTATATTGGCATCATTATATAGCGTCTTGGCAGATTCTATATTGTTGATCGTAAAGTCTAAACTCTGCTATTTCGGTAGTTGTTGGATAGACAGATCTAGAACTCGACAAAGGAGTTTATTAGTTTAAACGGAAGATCCTTTGTCAAACTCAAATCACTGTGTTTGAAAGAGTAGCTACCAAACAGATTTGTTGTTCCTTTACTGTTTGGATTACGATCAAAAGGAATTGTTCCAGTGCGTGCACTTATCGAATGTTGGAAGCACAGTGATACTGAATAAACTAGGAAAAGTAGGTTTAGTTTCTTGGTTTCAACTATACGAAGTTGGTTTAGCTTTTGTATAGCGGCTTGATTCTAAGAGTATTCAATTCTGGACTAGGTCCCGAGGTTTTTCTATATTTGCGGTTTCTTCGTTAACAAAATCTTTTTGTGTCATTTAATTTTTCTTTCCGCAATTATAATTGTTGTTATTATAATTTAAAGTAAATACACAAACGTTAATTTCTAATTACTTGATACTGATCCTATAGAGTTTGGTTAAGTCTGAACCTATTATGAAGCAATCACAATTTGATTCTTGTATTGTCTCGATCTCGTATCCATAGACGATTACACAAAGTTGAATACCGATTTGTTGTATTGTCCCGACCTTGTCCATAGACAATCACTTTCGGTAAAGAGGACTTATAGGTGGAAAATTTTAAGATTGTGGTATATTTGGGTACCCTCATCTTTTCACACCTTGTTTGTTTATTCTTGATAATCTTCTCTTCTGATATAAGATTCACTCAAACTAAATCGAAGTATCGACGGGAAACTGTTTATATGTCTAAATACATCTTGTGATAATCCATTGTTAACAATCTTCGTTCTGTGCATGATTGAACACAAGAGATTCTATTGGTGTTCTGCAGGTTTTAATTGAGAATTAGAGATTATTTTAAGATGAAGAAGATTTCTTATCGGTTTTTCATATCTTTGTTTTGCACAAACCTTGAACGTCTGGGATCCAACTAGGATCAGATTTATTCGATTAATAGTTGCGTGAGATCAACATTCACAATATATCTCTTTGAGATTTATTTGGATTGAGTGTGAATCTAAACGTGACTATTTTTGTAGTTATTGGATAGATTGATCTAACCAGGCAAAGGATTTTATTAGTTTAAACGGAAGATACTTTGTATATGACTTGAGATATCTTATCTTAAAGAATCAATAGAGTTGTTACTAAACAGATTTGTTGTTCCTTTACTGTTTAGAATACAATTGAAAGCAATTGTTACAGTGTGTACACTCATCAAAGTCGGAAGCGCAGGGATACTGAGGAAACTAAGTGAACTAAGGGTAGTTGCTTGGTCTTAAATATACGAAGTTGGTTTAGATTTCGTATATCGTCTTAATTATGAAAGTATTCAATTCTGGACTTGGTCCCGGGGTTTTCCGCATTTGTGTCATTTACTTTACCTTTCTGCAATTATAATTGTTGTTATTATAATTTAAAGTAAATTACACAAACATTAACTCCATACATACTTGATAGTGATCCTATAGAGTTTGGTTAAGTGTGAAGTATCATGCTTCGTTGTTGTATTATCTCGATCTTGTGCTGTAGTCAATGACACAAGTTATCTTGTTGTCATATTGTCTCGATCTTGTATCCATGGACGATCACATGAAGGTGAACCAATTTTTTGTATTGTTCTCAACTTAATCTGTAGACAATCTCTTTTGGTAGAGGACTTATAGGTGGATAAATTAAAGATTGCGGTGTATTTGGGTACCCTCGTCTTTTCAATAATTGTTTATGATTCAGTTGATTCACCGAAACTATAAATCAAGATTCGATGTCTTCTCTTTCAAAGGTTCTTGATTTGAGGGAGTTCTTTTTGAATAGATTTACACCCTCTCCTGATACTAAGAAATCGAAAAAGAAGATTAAGAAGAGAGATTGGCTCAGAAAAAAGGAAAGGCAAAGATTGCTAAAGAAAGAGCGATGTTTTGAGATAATGACTCAATTACATGTCCGAGCTAAAACAGGATTGCATGCACTTGCAGAGTCATTTACCAAAACATCTCAACTGCAAGGGATTTTGGTTAAGCAACAAGTTTATCATCTTGAGGAAATCCACAAACTCAAGATAGACAATGTTAAACCACCTTCATCAAGTGTTGAGATTATAAAGGAATAAGATGCGGCATAAAGACTTATAAGATTCAGTTTTTATTTTATGTCTTTTATATAAATAAACTAATTTAATTATTGATTTATTTCAATATTTGTGTAAAGTTTATTAAACTATCAATAATATGATTGACTAAGTTTTTATTTTTATTTTTTTGTTTCATTCTGTTGATAGTGCATTGCTTGATCGGAATGATTATTTCTTTTTTTTTTGCTTTAAGTTTATAAGATAATGTTTCGGTTTTGATAAAACCTCAATACTTACAATTTCATGTTATGTATATCTCTTATGATGTTGTGACTCTTTGATTTCATGTTTCGGATCTAACCATGTGGAGTGCTTTCATCGATTGATCATAATTAGATGTGATTAATCTTATATGTGAAGTCACGATTATACCATTATCGATTTATGTTTCATAAGTTGTGTACGTGGTAATATATTATAGTTACCTAATATCGGTGAGAGGATAAATTGGGATTCTATGGTTTCTTAAAGTGATTTACGGGAGGTTGACCACGAACAGTCTTTGTGAAAACCACGCACAATGGACGTTCAAAGGCGGCATCACTCACAGGGAATGAGGATTAGGGTCGATTTATGAGAGGGAAGAAGATGAAAAGGGATATCATAGAACAAGTTACATAGCTCTGAAAAGTTATGAGAAAGTTGTGTTATCTTGGAGAAATAGAGGACCTATTTATATATAGTTGAATTCTCTAATCTCGGGCCGGTGAAGATAGGGATTGCTTTCCGTGCATAGAACTTCTTCCGTCTATTCAGGAGTAGATATAGATAAACTAGGTTAAGTTTATCTAATTATTCCACTGCCTTTACTCTCTTCTACAGTTAAAAATAGGTCGTGTATTTGTCACACATGTCGTAGACCGCCAGAACAGAACCCTAATTGTTATCCCCTCATTTTTGTGAAGTTGAGTCAACCTTTGTGATGATGTATTGAGAGAGATATATATTATCTTTAGTCGAGTTGGCCAAGAAAGAGAGATATTCTCTGATTTGTAAAAATGACAAGGATGAGTCACGTAAAAAGAAATCGTATGCAGAGTACGAGAGAAGCAGAGGTTGAGCTCCCTATCATCATGGATGGTCGCATATTTCATGTGGAGATCATATTATTGATTTTGGGTCCCTTTGTTGAGCATGTGGATCTCAATAGAAGTTATCCACGTTTTTGGTTAGAAATGTACAGTTCAGACCCAAATTACTAGCCGTGACTGTGTTTCAGATGCTGATAAAGATGCATAAGACCTAGATGAGGCTTGTGCTTAAGTCTTGTACTTGCATAAGATTCTTCAGACGAGATGGATCATCTTGGATGAGGCCACCTGAGATTTGGAAGATGCAGCTGGGGTTGTCTGAGATTTGGCTGATGCATCTGAAGCTTTCTGGGATTTGGCTGACGCGTCTGGAGCTGTCTGAGATTTGGCTGACGAGTCTTGTTAGAGCATAGCTCGGTTGAACCCACCAAGTGTTGGTATGTCAAGTTTGGTTCTCATATTTTAGTATCAAAACTCATCTAGAGTCGCTTGATTAAATACTAGAGTCAACTTCGTTTAGGTTAGTCTAGGAATGTTGAGACATACAAGTATTACTCGAATACCTGAAGAATGTGAAGAAGTAACTGAAAACGCGGGGGTATAACAACCACACCCAATATTTCGTTCGACAATGTGTATGGAATAAACTCCAATATAATTCAGAGATAACCAACTTAAAAGTGCGACTCAATTAAGAAAGATATCAAAGAGCTTTATCTCTTTCTCAATACAATCAGTAAATCAACTGGATAGAAATATGTGAGACTGATTGACATGCGAATAACTGGGATGGTACCAAAGACCAATGTCCAATCAAGTCCTATCCAACAAACAAGTTCGGATTTATCAACTATGATTAAACTACTAAAACCTATGATATTTCAATTATATAAACAAATATAATGCGGAAAAGAGATAACACGGATACCAGGAAATTTTGTTAATGAGGAAACTTGCAAATGCAGAAAAACCGCGGGACCTAGTCCAGATTTGAACATCACACTGCATTAAGCCGCTACATACTCTAGCCTACTACAAGTTAACTTCGGATTGGAATGTAGTTGAGCCATAACCAAGTCACACCTATTAAGGTACAATCGCGTTCCTTATGCCTCTTGAATCCCATAAGGACTATGCGCACGTGATTCCCTTAGCTTATCTCACCCACAACTAAGAGTTGCTACGACCCAAAGTCGAATAATTATAAACAAATCTGTCTCCCACAGATATGTATATTCTATTTATTGTTTTCGTCTTTAGATAAATCAAGGTGAACATGAAAATCAACTAATAATCCGGTCTTATACTCCCGAAGAGCAACCAAGAAATATTAGTCGCCTAAAAATAACCTAAGTACACACTTTTTTTCGTATCGTCTCGATATTGTATCCAAGGTCAATCACACAAGTGATCTTTTTGTTGTATTGTCTCGTTCTCGTATCCAGACGATCATACGAAGTGTGAACAGAATTGTTGTATTATCTCGACTCTGTCCATAGACGATCATATTCAGAAGAGAACTTATAAGTTGATAAATAAAATATTGTGGTGTATTTGGGTACCCTCTTATTTTCACTTATGAGATTATCAGTATCATTAATACCTATGAACGAAAAATAATGGTGGTATTAATACCATTGGATGGGGAGATTTAGGGTCGTGGGATGAGGGATTAAAACGGGGGTGCATCTTCAGTCGAGGTTTATCTTTTGCACTAGGAAAATAATTAGAACTGTCGATCTATTAAGGAATGCCACTCAAAATCGTCAGACGGGCAAAAGCACATTTGTTTTTTTAAGGATGGGAGATCTGATGACATGGTTAAATAATATTATTATGACATGGTGAGGTCATTTTTTCTACAAAACCCAAACGACAATTGATTTGAAGCTAATGTTTTTGGTGACATATTCCTCTTATAAAATCTCCACACTCCAACAAAAAAATGGGAGCATTCCAAGACGTACAAGACTACCATCTACCATTTTGAATATCAACCATTGAAAATTAATGGTTGAAATCAAAATTTATCGACGGTGAAGTTTTGTATTTTGGAATACTCTCGGTTTTGGTAGAAATGTAGAGCTTTATAAGAGAAACATATCAACAAAAAACTAACTTTAAATTCATTACTTTCTGGATTTTGTAGAAAATTAGTGTTGCCATGTCATGATACCGTAATTATGACCATGTTATCAGATCCTTCGCCTTTTTTAATATAGTTCTTAATAAGAAATTTTTTTATATATTTTTTCTTTTAGTTTATAACAATATTTGGTACCTAATAATATCCTCGTTTCCGAAAAAGAGGTAATACTCTCTTTGTTTCAAAAAGACTGTCTTGTATTCCATTTTCGTCAGTTTCAAAATTGTGTCCAGCTTATGTCTATAGCCATATATATCCAATGAACTTTTTAATATACCTTTATGTTAGAGCATTGCTCGGTCGAACTCGCATACGTTGTTATATCAAGCATGTTTGTCAATGTTAGTGATCAAAACTATAAGTCTTCATTTCTAGTCTACTATAGCTAAGTCTCGGACTAGGATAGTAAGTGTAGTTGAGCTCAAGGACTTCATGGTGATTCATCATACAAGCATAAGAACTACTCAAGGAACCGGTGGAACTTCTCGACAAAAAGGTATGTGAAGACTTGAACTTATCTATCACTCAAAAGACTATCTATTCTATTGTAAGGACCCTCGAGCTCGTCAACGCTATTAGACCAGTCAAACGACGAATTAGCCGATAATAACTCGATTAGTTTAACACGGATGTTAATTAATATAACTAAACTAACAAATATTTGGTTATGAAACTAGTACCGCTGGATATATCTCGAAAATTTAACGAAATAGGCTATTCGAGTGTGTCATTCGGATGTCGGACGAAGTAAATATCAACATATTACTATGAAGAGTAAAATCGTCATTTCTCGGGAAAACCTTATTGATGCAAAGCTGACACGTTTTGGATTCCCTTATCAAGAAAGTGGGTGTCCTAGAAATTCCTTTGACTTTACCTCAAAACCAATCGAGAGAATACTCTCATTTTCTCTTCTCTTCTTCTTCTTTCCTTTTCTTCTCTGTTTCTCCTCTTTCTCTTCTCTGTTATGCTCTGATTTCTTTTCTGCTGATGATTTGTGAGTGGTGCATAAGGATTTTGAGATTGAATCAAGAGTAGAAAGATCAAGGCTGGTTTACTAGTGGTGATGATTGTGGTGTGGTAGTTACTGACTTAAAGGAAGTGGCGAATTGGAGAAAATTAAATTAGGGTTCGTGACTTTGATTGTTGTTCTGAAGTTAAAGGTAAGATATAGATCTAGGGATAGATGAAGAATCACGGGTTGGTGTTTAATTGAAATTTTGAAGTGGTTTCGGTGATGAATCGAAGAATTAGGGTTTCTTATAAGTATTGACTCAAAGTTGATTTCGTGATGATTAACAAGAAATTGAAGGATGGGTTTTGAATATTTGACTCAAAGAAGAACAATAATTGAGAAATCAGAAGTTAAGGTTTGAAGTTGTGAAATTAGAAGTTCATTTGAGGATGATGATTAGAACAGTTGATGAGGTTAGAGTTCAACCCTGTCAATAAGAAAGTTATGGGGATGAATATTGTTTGGATTGACGTCATGTTACTGAATTGAATCAAGGTGAAGAGCAGTTAGATTTCAATTGTTTCATCAAGGTTAAACTGAGGTAATTATTCTTCTTAAATTGAACTTATTAAGTTTGATCTCTTAAACTGGGTTTGTATGATTGTTGATGAAGTTTAGAATTGAAATGCTTATGAGATAGATATGTGGTTGAGATTATGTCCTGTGTTAATATGATGCAGGGAATAGTTGAAGTTCTTTAGATGAATGTTGTTTAGGTTGTAGTAAAGGAGTTGGAATGAATGAGATTACAATGAAGACATGAATGTACAGTGGGTGGTTATAATATGTTGTAAGATAAATTGGTTGTTGCATTTGAAGCTAAGATGACTGTGTGGTTGAAGTTCAGGGTTGATTGGATGTGTTATATTGGTGATGATGATATGAGATGAGTTTCAGTGAGGCTGTGAAAGTTGTAATTGAGTTATTCAATTGAAGTTACAGGTGATTTATCTGTTGAATGCATTGTGGTGGTTATGATATTATGAGTTATTGGTGGCTGAAATGATTGGAGTGGAGGTAAACTGTAATGGTGCAGTTGAGCCTGTTCAACCAATAATTGAAGTATCTGGGATAGAAATAAGAGGAAGGTGTTCTAATGCTGAGAATGATGGTGTTGAGAGTGTTTAAGATGAGATGGTCTGAATATTGGTCAAAGCTGCAATTGCAGGTAGTCTTAGTTTATTTTTTGTGGATGATCTATGAAGTTATTTGTATTCTATGTACTGTTGTATTGATGTTGAAATGGTAGATGAAGGTTTAAGAATTAGAGTTGAAGTGATCTGTAACATGGTGTGCTTAGCCTAACTCATCTGATTGAGTTGATTCAGTCTGAATTAGATTGTATTTTGTATGTCTTAGTTGGTCTGAGTGAGTTAACTCAGTAATTAAGAGCTGACCCCTTTTTGACTCAATGTACCGTTTGACCAGGACCTTGACTTGACTATGGACGTTGACCATTAATTGACCCTTTGACTATCATTGACCGTTAGTTGACACTGTTGGATCGGGCTTTAGAATTTTGGGCCGGATTAGTGGAAAGAATTAGTGGACTAGGCCTTGTGTAATGGGCATGTTTAGAGAACTTGGGTTTAGAACCATTAGATAGACTTGTATGATTCATGTGTGAGCCTTTTTCGTTAGATTCTTAGACTTCTTGTGTAATTAACAGTTAGTCTATTAACAACAACCGATTCAAGGATGAACCAATGGATCGTGGATCTCGAGGTAGGCGTGGCTTGTCATTTAAAGAGGTGGGAATATTTTTAACTCTTTTGTGATTATTGTTGTTTTCTTTTACCAAAGTTTATGTTTAACAGATTTCATGCATTGTCTGGGTGTGCTTTCCATGCATTGTTTAACTTTGAAACTCTTGTTATTTATTTTGCTCTTTCCATCGCTTGGAAAGGAATTGTAATGCTTTGTTTGTCTGTATGAATTGTTTGGGAAATGAACATTTCCATCTGAGGTATATAGGATACGCTCTTTCATTTGGTGTGTAAGGAATTGGTCGACACCAAATATATGTTTTAGATGTAGAAGGAATTGGTCGACACCAACATTGATGTGGAAGGAATTGTTCGACACCAATGTATTCTATTGGATGTGTAAGGAATTAGTCGACATTCAATATAGTTTATTGTCTTGAAGAATGAGTTAGTTCCATGTATCATGTTTTGTTTATTTCGGTGAATTGGATTTTCTTTTAGTGTATTGGGAAAACATGAATTGTTTTCCAAATCATTTTAATAATTACTTGAAAGTTAAATGTTATTCCTATTGGGCACCCCTTTCAGGGATGATGTGCTCACCCATTCCCACTTTCAGTTTCTGAGACAGATCAGAGTTGCGCAGCGAAAGCTTCAGGGGTTGAATTCGATAATTGGTTAACTTCTACTATGTTTATTATGTTGTATATTCTGTTTGTAAACCAAATGACTATTGTATATGTATCATTTGAGAGGAGTTAGTATTTACATATTTCTGAGCGGGGTTAGTTATTGGGATAAGGTTTTTAGCAGATTTCTTAATTGATTATTTAAGTAAGTGATTTGGATTGTTAGTGCCTCTTTATTTAGTTAATCACTTGGATTAGTCAGCTGCTAGCTTTGGGGGCGCTACATCTATCTCCTACTTCTTGAGACAAAAAGTCACATGCTATATATAGACTTAGATTATACACATTTGGTATTTTGAGCCGAGTATACCTCGCCAATTTATATCTCGAAATATGTGTTGGTAAGCGTTTCGCTTCAACCATGTTTATCTTTACCTAGTGACGAAAGTCATGATATGTTTCAATCACTTTGAAAATTGCTTTGATGAGAAATGGTGTAACAACTATATAACGTCCTCTAAGAATGTTTCAATGATTGGAATGAGAGTTTAGATTACATAAAAAATGATGGACATAAGTATTGTTGTGGAAACACATATGTGCACAAGTCCTATTCCTAGAACCAAAGTTTTCGAACTTTGTTGATCAAGAGAAACTGGAAGAATGACTTGTTCCCACGTCCGCGAACTCAGTCCGCGAACTGTCGAACTTCTCATCCCGAGAAATTCTGTTGGAGTTGACAAACTAGTTGCATGAGTACCAGTCCGCGAACCCAGTCCCCGAACCGGCGGAAGGTCTTTTGCCGAGATTTTTTGCTGGAGTTTGTAAACTCTGCCCGGTTACTTAAGTACGCGAACCTAGTGTGCGAACTTAAGAAGGTTATATATCTGAAGATGATTTCTGAACTTAAGCTTATAAAGACTAAGGAATGCAGTATGCAAACCGTGGCTATAAAAGTTCATGAACCGATTCAAGTGAATCAATTCATCTTTGCTTCAATTGTGTCTTGTGTAGTTACATAAGATTTCCTTGCAATTGAACAACTCTCTAACTAGTTCATTTGAGTCATTTGAACTAGTTATGGTGAAGAAGAACATGGTAGATATGAAATGCTCATATGGCTAACCTTTTGGTTAACTATTGTTGAACCAACAATATACACGTTTGGGTAAGGTTAACAAACCTAGAAGCGTGCATTTCATTTCTGTATAACAATCTAAGTTTTTGATCGAACGGTTGAGAAATATTAGCTTGAATATAAATCAAGTTTTCATCTAATGGTGGATATTGATTGCTTTGTTAACAAGGCAAAACCCTGATTTGAAAGACTATATAAGGGGACATCTAGAAACTCTGCAAAAACAATCCCCACACCTTACGTGTGATATTAGTTTGCGTTCTAGAGTCGGTTCTCCTTTAACCTTTGGTTTTCTTCTTCTAAAACCAGGTTAAACGACTTAAAGACTTCATTGGGATTGTGAAGCCAGACCGATACTACTTTTATCATAGTTGTGTGATCTGATTTTGCATCTTCTATCGTACGAGTACGATCATATTGATTGGCTTGATATTGATATCTCCGATAGGCAAGATATAAAAACTACTCACAAACATCTTCTTCTCATTGTTTGTTATTCCGCAACATCTTGTTTCGCTACCATACGATTAAGATTGTTGTGAGGTGATTGATTAATCTAGGCTGTTCTTTGGGAATATAAAACCGGATTATCAATTGGTTCATGTTCACCTTGATTATTATCAAAAGACGGAACAAAAACTTTAGGGTTTTTCTGTGGGAGACATATTGATCCTTTGATAGACTTGTCTGTGTGAGATAGATTTGTTTATTGTCAAAGCCTGCGATTTTGGGTCGTAGCAACTCTTAGTTGTGGGTAAGATCAGCTAAGGGAATCAAGTGTGTAGTATCCTGCTGGGATCAGAGGCGTAGGGAGTACAACCATACCTTGGATCAGTGGAAGACTGATTGGGGTTCAACTATAGTCCAATCCAAAGTTAGCTTGGAGTAGGCTAGTGTCTGTAGCGGCTTAATACAGTGTTTATTCAATCTGGACTAGGTTCCGGGGTTTTTCTGCATTTGCGGTTTCCTCGTTAACAAAATTTCTGGTGTTTGTGTTATTTCAATTTCCGCATTATATTGTTTTATCTTTATAATTTAAATAATACAGGTTGTGCGTTAGATCATCAATTAAAGTAATCCAACCTTTGGTTGTTGATTGTGATTGATTGATCCTTGGATATTGGTATTTGGTACCATCCAAGTTATTCCTTGTATTTGATAAAGACTCGTTGATTGTTATTAGCTTTAGTAAAGATCAAATCAAGAGAGAGATATTAGCTCCTCGATATAATTTAATCTAGATTGAGTCTGACTGTCTAGATGATTCTCTAGCAAAGTATATTGGAGTTTGTCCATACAGATTGTTAAGCGAAATATTGGGTGGTATTGTTAGACCCCCGCTTTTTCAGTTGGTATCAGAGCAGGCAAACACGTTTAAGACCTTACAAGTATGTGTTTGTAGCGATATGACTCTATGGACAAGAGTGTTATCTCTGATAAACGCTTTACCAGAAATAAAAGTTATATCTCGTCTAACTCTATTATAGAGAAGGGTTCTACAATCTCGAATATAGATGAACCTTCTGTACTGACGAGACAGACTAACACTGACATGTGTTATTCTGATTACTCTTCAAAAGAGTCTATCTCTCTAAATGAACGGGAAATTACTAAAGAATGTGAACTGATGTTAAGTTATGTTAAAGTTCAAGCTCATCGGTTGAAACTACATGTCAAAATTGTTCTTGGGGAGAAGATTCCAACTGATGTGGTTCTTAACGTTCGGCAACTTGTTGATACAAAGAAGTGTCTTGATATGGTAACATCTGAGTTGAAAAAGGTTATTCCTGACCTTGGTCTCATGAAAAATCATGAAAAAGATCTTCCAAACAAGGATGTCCTTTCTAAAGATGCAGAGGTTGTTGTCAATCACAAGCTCAATGACCCCTTGACTCGTGAAGATCCTGAACCGTCCATATGATCTTAGTTCGTGTTCGGAATAGCACTGGAGTCTGTTTTCCTTTAGCTTGTTTTATTTATGTTGCCTAGTATGTCTTTTTTTTGATTTAGTTAGAAGAATAACTAGTGCTTGGAATAGAAATGATTGTGACTACACATAACTATTATTTTTCATCTTTTTGTTCCTTTTTAGGTTTATTTGTATTAAATTCTAAAAATATTTGGAGGATGATGTTTTGCAGTATTAATCTTTATGATTTGATATATTTCAATTTGTTATGGGATATTGGTGTTTACGTCCGTGAACTATTTTGTCCCATACTTTGTCAAAAGTAAAGTCGTTTGTGATCGGTATTCACGTACTGGTAAAAGAATGAATGGACTTTTGACATATACAAAAGTTAAACCTATATTGTCAATATTTGATGGAAGATAGGTTAAAATCTTTTGTGTTCAAGGATTATGTCTATTAAATATTGTTATGCAAATAGTGACGGAAAATAGAATGAATCCTTGTGTATTCCACAGGATTGTTCTTCAGTGATCCATATTTTTTGTGATACTGTGAGGCTCCGTAATGTGTCCTATGTTGAGCACGATACAACAAATTTGATTAATTTTGATTAGCTTTGTTGGTTGTTTCGTAAGATACTTTATGTTGAGCATTTTTGAACTAAATTAATCATCTCGTTTGGTTATTTAGTTATTGCTCCGTAAGTTCTCTTATGTCGAGCAAAACAAATAACAATCAAATTGATTACTTTTGTGATTAGTTTGGTTGTATATTCCAATTAGATTAATTATGGTTTCTCTTGTAATTGGTCAAGTTGAGTATTTTCATGTCTCCATAAGTTCTCTTATGTTGAGCATAATCAATTGAATTGATCACTTTTTGTGGTTAATTTGATTGCGTATTCAGATTAAATTAATCATGGGTTTACTTGTGATTAATTTGATTGAGTTTTTGGATATAGAAAATCATTCTTATGGTTTTTAGTGTCCGATAAAAATCCTTATTTTCTTTCGAAATTAAGGTCGCTCTTGTTGTTCCTTTGGGAATGATATATAATGGGGGAGAGTTCTTTAGAACTTGTGCTTAATGGTAATATCTTGAGGGGTGTGCGGCTGTGGAATTTTAGAGGGGTTATCTTATATCTTTAAACTCCTTGATGAATGCTATTAGCTTCGGATATATGATTGCATCTAAATAATATGATGTGTGTTCTTTCTTTTTAGTCATGAAATGTCTCTTACGGAAATTTCATTCTGATCCTGTTCTTGTACCTTTGTCAATTTTATTGACAAAATGGGGGAGAATTAATATGTAGTTCACACTACAAATACATATGGTTTTCGGATCATTGTGTAAGGGGGAGTGGTTTCCATGTGAGATGGAGTATTGACTAAGGGGGAGTGATACATATCACTATAGTATTATTGTTAAAGTTGTGATACAATTAAACTTTGACACTGTGCAATAATACTATGACACTGTATAACAATAATCGAGAATTACTTTTTCTCATTGTTATAGCTACGGATCTTCAACAACGGTGATGCTAAACTTACAACCTTTGGGATCATTGGAGTACTTGGAAGTGACGAAGATTTCGAGGAATGTTGAAGATTAGACATGTGGAATAGGATCTACTAAAGTTTCTTTATCTTTTTTGTATTCCATATGTATTGATAGTTTTGTCACTAAAATTGGCAAAGGGGGAGATTGTTAGAGCATTGCTCGGTCGAACTGCATGCGTTGCTACATCAAGCATGTTTGTCAATGTTAGTGATCAAAACTATAAGTCTTGATTTCTAGTCTACTATAGCAAAGTATCGGACTAGGATAGTAAGTGTAGTTGACCTCAAGGACTTCATGGCGATTCATCATACAAGTAGAAGAACTACTCAAGGAACCGGTGGAACTTCTCGACAAAAAGGTATGTGAAGACTTGAACTTATCTATCAGTCAAAAGTATATTTATTCTATCTCCTACTTCTTGAGACAAAAAGTCGTATGCTATATATAGACTTATATTATACACATTTGGTATTTCGAGCCGAGTATACCTCGCCTATCTATATCTCGAAATATGTGTTGGTAAGCGTTTCACTTCAACCGTGTTTATCTTTACCTAGTGACGAATGTCATGATATGTTTCAATCACTTTGAAAATTGCTTTGACGAGAAATGGCGTAACAACTATATAACGTCCTCTAAAAATGTTTCAATGATTAGAATGAAAGTTTAGATTACATAACCAATGATGGACATAAGTATTGTTGTGGAAACACATATGTGCATAAGTCCTATTCCTTGAACCAAAGTTTTTGAACTTTGTTGATCAAGAGAAACCGGAAGAATGGCTTGTTGCCAAGTCCGCGAACTCAGTCCGCGAACTGCCGAACTTCTCATCCCGAGAAATTTTGCTAGAGTTGACAAACTAGTTACGTGAGTACCAGTCCATGAACCCAGTCTGTGAATCGACAGAAGGTCTTTTGCCGAGATTTTCCGCTAGAGTTTATAAACTCTGCCCGGTCACTTAAATCCGCGAACCTAGTATGCGAACTTAAGAAGGTTATATATCTGAATATGATTTCCAAAATTAAACTTATAAAGACTAAGGAATGCAGTATGCAAACCGTAGCTATAAAAGTTAATGAACCGATTCAAGTGAATCAAATCATCTTTGCTTCAATTGTGTCTTGTTTAGTTACATAAGATTTCCTTGCAATTGAACAACTCTCTAACTAGTTCATTTGAGTCATTTGAACTAGTTATGGTGAAGAAGAACATGGTAGATATGAAATGCTCATATGGCTAAAATTTTGGTTAACTATTGTCGAACCAACAATGTACACATTTGGGAACGGTTAACAAACCTAGAAGCGTGAAGTTCATTTGTGTATAACAAGATAAGATTTCGATCTAACGGTTGAGAAATATTAGCTTGAACCTAAATAAGGTTTTCATCTAACGGTGGATATTGATTGCTTTGTTACCAAGGCAAAACCCTGATTTGAAAGACTATATAAGGGGACATCTAGCAACTCTGCAAAACTAATCCCCACACCTTACGTGTGATACTACTTTGCGTTCTAGAATAGGTTCTCCTTTAACCTTTGGTTTTCTTCTTCTAAAACCAGGTTAAACGACTTAAAGAATTCATTGGGATTGTGAAGCCAGACCGATACTACTTTTATCATAGTTGTGTGATCTGATCTTGCATCTTCAATCGTACGAGTGCAATCATATTGATTGGATTGAGATTGATATCTCCGATACACAAGATATAAAAAGTAATCACAAACATCTTAGTCTCATTGTTTGTGATTCCGCAACATCTTGTTTCGCTACCATACAATTAAGATTGTTGTGAGGTGATTGATTAATCTAGGCTGTTCTTCGGGAATATAAAACCGGATTATCAATTGGTTCATGTTCACCTTGATTATTATCAAAAGACGGAACAAAAACTTTAGGATTTTTCTGTGGGAGACAGATTGATCCTTTGATAGACTTGTGTGTGTGAGACAGATTTGTTTATTGCCAAAGCCTGCGATTTTGGGTCGTAGCAACTCTTAGTTATGGGTGAGATCAGCTAAGGGAATCAAGTGCGCAGTATCCTGCTGGGATCAGAGGCGTTGGGAGTACAACCGTACCTTGGATCAATGGAAGACTGGTTGGGGTTCAACTATAGTCCAGTCCGAAGTTAGCTTGGAGTAGGCTAGTGTTTGTAGCGGCTTAATACAATGTGTATTCAATCTGGACTAGGTCCCGGGGTTTTTCTGCATTTGCGGTTTCCTCGTTAACAAAATTTCTGGTGTCTGTGTTATTTCAATATCTGCATTATATTGTTTTATCTTTATAATTGAAATAATACAGGTTGTGCATTAGATCATCAATTAGAGTAATCCAACCTTTGGTTGTTTATTGTCATTGATTGATCCTTGGATATTGGTCTTTGGTACCATCCAAGTTATTCCTTGTATTTGATAAAGACTCGTTGATTGTTATTAGCTTGAGTAAAGATCAAATCAAGAGAGAGATATTAAATCCTCGATATACTTTAATCTAAATTGAGTCTGATTGTCTAGTTGATTCTCTAGCAAAGTATATTGTAGTTTGTCCATAAAGATTGCTAAGCGAAATATTGGGTGGTGTTGTTAGACCCCCTCTTTTTCGGTTGGTATCAGAGCAGGCAAACACGTTTAAAACCTTACAAGTATGTGTTTGTAGCGATCTGACTCTATGGACAAGAGTGCTATCTCTGATAAACGCTTTACCAGAAATAAAAGTTCTATCTCGTATAACTCTAATAAAGATCAAAGTACCATCCCTCATATCTCTCAGTTTCCTGATGTGCATATTATCTGTCTAGTTAACATTAGATCCCCTGTACCAACATTTCGCATCCTTCGTCGTTCTCGAGTTGCTTTCCTGCTGGTAGGATGTATATGAGGATAGTTGCGCTCTCTTCTATTCCTTACAGGTACAGACGCCTGTGGTGCTGCTATTGGTACAGACGTTGTTAGAGAATTGCTCGGTCGAACTCGCAAGCGTTGTTATCTCAATCTTGTTTGTCAAATTTAGTTGTCAAAACTATATGTCTTGATTTATAGTCTACTTATAGCTAAGTCTCGGACTAGGATAGTTAAGTGTAGTTGAGCTCTAGACTCCACCGCGATCATCATATAAAGACGGATAACCACTCAATGAACTAGTGGAACTTCATCGACTAAAAGGTATGTGGAGACTTGAACTTATCTATCACTCAAAAGTCTAACTACTCTATATTCTGCTCTTGAGACAAAAGTCGTATATGTATATAGATTTCAACTATACACATTTGCTATTTCGATTCGAGTTTAACTCTCCTATTTATTTCTCGAAATATGTGTTGGTAAGCTTTCGCTTTATCCAGGCTCATCTTTACTCGTGATGGAGTCATGATGACACTATATAACATCCTTTAAGAATGTTTCAATGATTGAAGTGTAGAGTTGAGATTATGTAACCATATTTGGATATAGGCTGGGTTGCACAGAGGCGTACGCGTTGACCCGGACACGACACGACGCAGACGCGGACACTACAAAATTCTCAAAAAACTAGGACGCGGACACATATATACATATTTCATTTATATATTATTTATATATACAATTATGTATCTATACAGCAAAGTAAGTGTTTCAATCCTAAAAATTAGAAAATAATGCTACATGTGTATAAATTTTCAAAAGAAAATGAGAGATCGTTTGTTTATACACGCCGAAAGTCAAGCAATTAGTCATTATTAAACACATGGCACAATCAAAATGCATTCTTAGAACAACACATGCCCAACCAAGGGTCTATGTGATGTCATTTCCAATTACAAAACCCTAATAAAGAGTTAAATGATTGATCTAAATGTTTTTCTTTATTTAGTTAATAATAGTAAAAATAAAGGAAGAAGTTTAAATGAAAATGAAAAAATGCTTTAAATCCGAGTCATCGGTGCGTCCAAACAAGACGCGCGCATGACACACATATTAGTGCGTCGGACACGCATAGTGTCAGCCTCCAACGCGCGTCCTGTGTCAGACACGAATCGGGTGCGGACACGACTCAAAAAACGGAGCGTCCGTGCAACCCTGAATATAAGCATATATAGTATGTTTGCACATTAGTGCATAAATCCATGAACCGGGAACCAAGTGTATGCATATGTGTGTATACGAAATTGGTAAAGGAGATAGGTTAAGTATGCGTACCTGTACGCATACTGGCGGAATCTTTCACCCGAAAATTTCTACTGAGTTTGGGAATTGTTAAGCTCTTAACTAGTCACCTAAAGTATGCGTACCCGTACGCATACTGGCGTAAGTTTTCTACCCAAAAATTTCTACTGAGTTTGGAAACCAAAACCAACTCAAATGCGGTTGCTTAAGCACCCATACCCATACACTTACTTAAGCCGGTTACTTTATCAAATCGGTAGTTCATGAACCTAAACATTTAAATTATAAGGAATGCAATCTTTTTAAACCGTGGCTATAATGTTCATGAATCGATTCAAGTGAATCAAACCAATTTTGTTTCAATTGTGTCTATTATAAAGATCTAAGCAATTGAACAAATCTTTAACTAGTTCTTTTGAAGTCATTGAAACTAGTTATGGTGAAGATGAATATGGTTGATATGAAAGTGCCCATATGGCTAACCATTTGTTTAACTATTTTTGAACCAACTAAGTGTACACGTTTAGGTAAAGTTACTCAAACCAAAATGAAATACATTCCATTTGCGTATGACAAGTTAAGATTCGATCTAACGGTTGAAAGATATTAGCTTGAATCTAATCAGGTTTTCATCTAATGGTGAATATTGAATGCTTTGTTACTAAGCTAACATTGATTGCAAACCCTGATTTGAAAACTATATAAAGGAGAAATCTAGTAACTGGGAAACCTAATCCCCACACCTCCTGTGTGATACTAGTTGTGTTAGCTAGATTCGATTCTCCTTCAACCTTAGGTTTCTTCTCGAGACCCAGTAGGTTAACGACTTAAAGACTTTATTGGGATTGTGAAGCCAGACCGGACTACTTTTCTTGTAGTTGTGTGATCTGATCTTGTTGTATCTATAGTATGAGTACAATTATAAGATTGGCTTGAGATTGATATCCCCGATAGGAAATATAGAAAAGAAGTCAGAAACATCTTCGTCTCATCGTTTTTGATTCCGCAATATCTTGTTTCCTAAGTCGATTAAGATTATTTTGAGGTGATTGATAATTCTAGGCTGTTTTTCGTGAATATGAGTCCGGGTTATCGATTGGTTCATGTTTACCTTGATTTATTAAAAGACGGAACAAAATTCGTAGGTATTTCTGCGGGAGACAGATTTATCTACTACTGTGGACTTTTCTGTGTGATACAAATTTGTTTATTAAAGTCTTCGACTTTGGGTCGTAACAACTCTTAGTTTTGGGTAAGATCGGCTAAGGGAATCAAGTGTGTAGTACCCTGCAGGGATCGTAGACGTAAGGAGCGCAACTGTACCTTGGATCAATGTGAGATAATTGGGGTTCAACTACAGTCCAGACCGAAGTTAGTTTGTAGTAGGGCTAGTGTCTGTAGCGGCTTAATACAGTGTATGTTTAACCTGGACTAGGTCCCGGGGTTTTTCTGCATTTGGGGTTTCGTTGTTAACAAAACTTCTGTCTGTGTTATTTATTTTGTACATTATATTTTGTCATATAATTGAAATATCACAGGTTGTGCGTTGTATCGATCTATTGGTAAATCCAAGCTTTGGTTGTTGATTAAAATTCGTTGATCCTTGGATATTGGTCTTTGGTGTCATCCAAGTTATTTCTCTTGTATTTAATTAGACTCGCATATTTCTATTTTCTTGAGTAAGGATTAAATCAAGATATTGAGATATAAAACTCTTTGATATACTTTTATTAAGATTGAGTTTGAATGACTACTTGATTCTCGATCGTTAGAGAATTGACAAATGGGGAGATTGTTAGAGCATTGATTGGTCGAAATCGCAAGTGTTTCTATCTCAAGATCGTTTGTAAAATTTAGTTTTCAAAACTATATGTCTTGATTTCTAGTCTACTTATAGCTAAGTCTCTGACTAGGATAGTTAAGTGTAGTTGAGCTCCAGACTCCACCGCGATCATCATATGAAGACAAAAAACTACCCAAGGAACCAGTGGAACTTCATCGAATAAAAGGTATGTGGAGACTTGAACTTATCTATCACTCAAAAGTCTATCTACTCTATGTCCTTCTCTTGAGACAAAAGTCGTATAAGTATATGCACATTTTCTATTTCGAGCCGAGTTTCTATTTGTCGAAATATGTGTTGGTAAGCTTTTGTTTTAGCCAAGTCCATCTTTACTCGTGACGAAAGTCATGTTGACATTTCAATATATTGAAAATCGATCTGATGTAAAATAGTTTGTGAATAACAACTATATAACTCTAAGAATGTTTCAATGATTGAAGTGTAGAGTTGAGATTATGTAACCATATTTGGATATAAGCATATATAGTGTGTTCGCAGATTAGTGTATAAATCGATGAACCGGGAACCAAGTGTATGCATATGTATGTGTACGAAATTTGTGAAGGAGACAGGTTAAGTATGCATACCCGTACGTATACTGGCAGAAGTCTTCACCCAAAAATTTCTGCTGAGTTTGGGAATTGTCAAGCTCTTAACTAGTCACCTAAAGTATGCGTACCCGTTCACATACTGGTGGAAGTTTTCTACCCGAAAATTCTGCTGAGTTTGGAAACCAAAACCAACTCAAATCTGGTTGCTTAAGTATGCATAGCCGTACGCATACTTAAGCTGGTTACTTTATAAAATCAGTAGTTCATGAAATTAAACATTTAAAATATAAGGAATGCAATCTTTGCAAACCGTGGCTATAATGTGCATGAATTCATTCAAGTGAATCAAACTGATTTTGTTTCAATTGTGTCTATTATAAAGATCTAAGAAATTGATCAAATCTTTAACTAGTTGTTTTGATGTCATTCGAACTAGTTGTGGTGAAGATGAATATGGTTCATATGAAAGTTCTCATATGGCTAACCATTTGGTTAACTATTGTTGAACCAACTAAGTGTACACGTTTGGGTACGGTTACTTATACCTAAATGAAATACATTTCATTTGTGTATGACAAGCTAAGATTCGATCTAACGGTTGAAAGATATTAGCTTGAATCTATTCAGGTTTTCATCTAACTGTGAATACTGAATGCTTTGTTACTAAGCTAACATTGATTGAAACCCCTGATTTGAAAACTATATAAAGAAGAACTCTAAAAACTGGGAAACCTAATCCCACACCTCATGTGTGATACTAGTTGTGTTAGAAAGATTTGATTCTCCTTTAGCCTTAGTTTTCTTCTCGAGACCCTGTAGGTTAACGACTTAAAGACTTCATTGGGATTGTGAAGCCAGACCAGACTACTTTTTTTGTAGTTGTGTGATCTGACCTTGTTGTATCTATAGTATGAGTACAATTGTAAGATTGGCTTGAGATTGATATCTCCGATAGGCAAGATAGAAAAGAAGTCACAAACATCTTTGTCTCATTGTTTGTGATTCGGAAATATCTTGTTTCGCTAGTCGATTAAGATTATTGTGAGGTGATCGATTATTCTAGGTTGTTCTTCGGGAATATAAGTCCGGGTTATCGATTGGTTCCTGTTCACCTTGATTTATCAAAATACGTAAAAAAATTCGTAGGTATTTCTGTGGGAGGCAGATTTATCTGTTACCGTAGACTTTTCTGTGTGATACAGATTTTTTTATTAAAGTCTTCGACTTTGGGTCGTAGCAACTCTTAGTTGTGGATGAGATCATCTAAGGGAACCAAGTGTGTAATATCCTGCTGGGATCAAAGACGTAAGAAGCACAACTGTACTTTGGATCAGTTTGAGATTGATTGGGGTTTAACTACAGTCTAGACCGAAGTTAGTTTGTAGTAGGCTAGTGCTTGTAGCGGCTTAATACAATCTGTGTTCAATCTGGAATAGGTCCCGGGGTTTTTATGCATTTGCGGTTTCCTCGTTAACAAAACTTCTCGTATCTGTGTTATTTCTTTTCTGCATTATATTTTGTTATATTATTGATCTATCACAGGTTGTGCGTTGTATCGATCAATTCGTAAATCCAACCTTTGGTTGTTGATCAAAATTGATTGTTCCTTGGATATTGGTCTTTGGTACCATCCAAGTTATTTCTCTTGTATTTAATTAGACTCGCAGATTTCTATTTGCTTGGGTAAGGATTAAATCAAAAGATTGAGATATAAAACTCTTTGATATACTTTTTATTAAGATCGAGTCTGACTGTCTAGTTGATTTTTTTTAAAGTATATTGGAGTTAGTCCATACAGATTGCTAATCGAAATATTGGGTGAGGTTGTTAGACCCCCGCATTTTAGATGTTGCTTGCTCTGGTTCTGCTACCATCTCTGGTGCAGGCTCAATCTCATCTGTATCCATAGGTGGTGGATTCACCTCGCCATATCTTACATTATCCACTGCAGCCACCTCAGTTGCAATTCGACCAACAACGGGGCACAACATATCAAGTTTAGGAAAAACTATTGTCTGAGGAGGAATGTGACTGCTGTATTTCTCCGAATTGTTATTCTAACAGGTGCGGGCTTCACATTAACTGAAAACACGAGGGTACCTAAATATACCACAATCTTTTTGTTTGATCACAACCTATCCAATCTCTACTTTGTATAAACCTCTTGGAGATACAATCACTCAAGGAATATTTCAACACGGTGTCCACATGAAATAGGGTTAGTCCGGACTGGCCTAACAAAGTGAGAATATCAAAGTCAAGTGGAGAAATCCAATACACTTTGTGTGATCGTCTATGGATATGAAATCGAGACAATACAACAACAAAGTGTTCACTTGATAATCGAAATCTGATAAGATAAATCAAGTGCCTAATTAACGTACAAGTGTATTTACTTTAATTATAATATAAAACAATTATAATGCAAAAATAAAGTAAAGCACACACACCAGAATTTTGTTAACGAGGAAAATTGCAGTGCAGAAAAACCCCGGGACCTAGTCCATTTTTGAATACTCAATTGAATTAAGACGCTACAAAAAGTAAACCTGCAACTTCGTGTAGACAATACTAAGTATACTAAAATCCTAGTTACTCAGCTTCAGCAGTATTCTTGTTATGACAATATCTAGCAGAACCGAAGTTCTCTATAGATATTAGTTTTGATAATATCTAGCAGTATTGAAGTTCTCAATAGATATTTGATATTAGAAATCCTAGCAGAACAAGTGTTCTCTTTAGGAATAGATCTAATATATCTTCTTAATGGTTCAATCTCTCAACCATAAAAGATTCATTTGGATCGTATTCCAAACAGTAAAGGATAAACTGTTTGATAACAAAACTCACTTTATAATCACAATACCAAAATATATGATATAAGCACAGTACGAGATCTTCAATTTTTAGGACCTGTTACCAGATCCGAAGTTCCTCGGTTACAAGATTAAACAAGACAATGATTACCAAAGTAATCAGTCTTGATTACAAGGTTTATGATAAAATCACAAACTACTTGTTGATCTTAAAAAGGGTTGTAGACAACCTCTTTAATCCCGGAAAATCAAGTCACAGAAAGTTACACCAAGATCAAAACACAAGAACAAAAGTCTTCAATCTTCGATTTAATCTTCAAAGTAACAACCTGCAACAACAAACTTGATTCCTTATTGATTTATTGCACAGAATGGAGTCTGTTAACAATGGCAAATCAATGAATCTATCTTACGGATCTAGAAAGACTTAGATCCGTAGAAACGTTGATCTTTGATCTAGTTTGAGTGAGTCTTATATCAGAAGAGAAGGTTCTCAAGACTAAACAAACTAGAATGCAATCAAAGATTCAATAACCGTTAGTCAAATAAATCAATAATCGAAAACTAAAATAACAATGCAATCTTCTAGTTTCCCACCAACGGTACTAATAGAGATTCTTGATCCCACATAATTCTTTAAATCGAGTGGCCGTAAGCGATTTATCCTAATTAGGGTACTCTCCACTCCAATAGGCGGCTCCACCAGCAACAACACAACTGAGGTAGTTTTGTTGGCTCTTAGGATAGTTTGCTAGAGATGAAAACTTAAGTATTTATAGATAAAGGAAGTTTGGACACCAAGGAATTTCCAAAACCGAAAATATTCTCAAGATATGCAATAAATAGCAAAATTCGGTTTTCATAATTCCTGTAAATAAGATGCTCAAACCTTAATGTTGACATTATACACGTATCCTCATTAACCAAATATTTTTTCGGTATCTCTAATATTTCTAGAATAATAGAAAATTCGGAAATATATTTTTGGAATTATTTTTGTGTTAAAAACACAAAACATGCTCAGATTGGGTTTGAGATTTTCTGAGGCCGATTGCACATGTTCAAGGGATCGGTTCGCCCTTGTTGCACATGTGCATAGGATTAGTTCTCCGTTATTTATGGTAACTACCTGTATTTGGTGCACATGTTCATAGGATATCTTCCCCTAATGTGTTTCACCTCTTACAGGGATCGATTCCCCTCTTGCAAATTTACCTGCACCTCTTACTAGGATCGGTTCCCCTTTCACTAATGAAAGTTACTATTTGCAAGGCATCGATCATACCATCTTGAGTGATTACTTAAGATCGGTTTTACTAATAAAAGTTATACCAATAACTTAAGTCAGGCATCCGTGAATAGTTTTACCAACCACATAAACAAGTTTATGATGGGTTATACACATCACGCATATTGGTAGTTCACAATAGATTTGCAATATGAATAGCATTACCAATAAGCCTATCAATTTCCCTTTCGATCCACAAACGAGTTTGTGAACTTACTTCTTTTAAATGAATGTAAAAGCATTGTTTCCTAGAATGAAATCTTCACTCACACCCATATACATATTCGTAGTAGCATCCAATATATTATGTCGATGCCATATTTATGAAGTTCAAAAGATAAACATTTTACTTTGTAATTCAATAAATTCCTTAGCACATTGATCATAATAATATAACTTTGCATGTTACGTTTTCAATCTAAAATATTTGAAAGACACAAGATAGATAAGGAACAAGTCAAGTCATAGTTACTAACCTCAAGCTGAAGGAGATGTCTTCGTTGTCTTCAATCCATCTTCAGATCTTTGTGAGTAACTGGAGCACAACACTTCTATCATTTCTATTCTAACCTATCGAAGTTGACTGTAGTTTACATATTAGAGACTCGAGCTTTGGAACTCAATATGACAACCAATCTTGACATACCAACGCTTGGTGGGTTCAACTGAGCAGTGCTCTAATATTAACATAGAAACCCTGTGTAGATGGTGGATTTTCGACAAGGGATAAAATCATAAACTCATAATTATACGAAGCTCTGATCCAGCAATCAGACGTGAGTATTGAGACACGGGTCTCTCATCGAATTCTCAACGGAGAGTACTTTCTCTCAGAGTACATGTAGATATGTAGTCTCACGACTGGACAACAGCATATCTCATGAATACTGAACACTTTCAATGATTTTTTCTATATAGTATCACGAGATGGACGGCTCCTAGACAGCTTGCTCTGCTAGTATAGAGTGATAACGTCTTCAGGAACAAACAACGAGTTTACCCTGACTATATAAAGGATATGACTTACCGACAAGCTCATATCGGGATAATTAGTGCTCCTAGACAGCTTGCTCTGCTAGTATAGAGCCACAAAGTTAATTATTCCTAATTAAGATTAATTCTGCCGTGACATTCACTACTGAATTCCCAGAATAATCTATTATTGCTCCTATTCCATGGTCGAATCCACGACTGGTCCCATGGAATAGCAATAAAAATTGCTCCTATTCCATGGTCGAATCCACGACTGGTCCCATGGAATGGCAATAAACAATTGTTCTGATTCTATGATCGAATCCACGGCTTGATCTCATAGAATAACAATAACTATATTATCTCATTACTCCGATTTCATGATTGAATCCACAACCGGTCTCATAATAGATAAATCTTAATTACTCTGATTCTATGGTCGAATCTACGATCCCATGGAATGGTAATGCTCACTTTATTATTCTGAATTCGTAGTCTAATCCTCAGCTGATCTTATGAATTAATAATAAACATCTTATTACTCAGTTTTGTGAATTATTCTCCACCGAATTCCACAATTAGTAATAAATAATCAACAACCGGGCGTCTGAGCTACCTCTAAGTAAGCCCCAATCCAAATGGTGAAAGTGTGTTCAACGACGATGCACTAACAGTCACCGCACGAACGAGTATTTGAAAATACAACGAAACGATGAACCTATGCAAAATAGGGAAGAAAATAATAAATAATTAGAAATATTGACCAAGGTGCTGGGAACACGGACACAAGACCAACCGACCGTGTCTTGGTCAGTCCTACGCCAGTTTTTATATTTTTAATACATTATTTTCCATGATTTGATGAAAATTCTCTCATTTGATAAAATCTCCTTCGTCTCGAGGAAACTCCTCGGTTTCATGGTATTGTCATAAATCCATAAAAAATAATATAAAATTAAGGAAAGGAGTGTGGGGCGTGACCATGGGCCAACCGGCCGTGCCTTGGTCCCAGCCGGCACCACACCTCACGGTTCCTCATTATTTTATTATTATTATTTCTCTAATTTCATGAAAAAACTCCTTGATTTCATGGTATTTTGCACAAATCATCAAATAAAATTATGAAAACTTGTGGGACCGGGCCACTAGCCGGCTAGCCATGCCCTAGCCGGTCCCACACGCCCCTTGTTTTATTATTTTATTTTATTTTTCCCTGAATTCATCAAATTCCTTGATTTCATGGTATTTCTCTCAAATTAGGAAAAATTCCCCCAAATCATCAAAAATACTTAAAAAATATTAAAAAATTATGAAAACTCGTGGGACCGGGCCCAAGCCGACCGGTCATGCCTCCACGGTCCCACACGCTCTTGTTTTTATTATTTTAATATTTTTTGCTTCCCTGAACTCATGAAAACTCCTTCAGTTCATGGAAACTCCCTAAATTCATCAAATTTCTCAAAATTCATGAATTTTTCATAAAATCATTATAAAATTAGGGAAACTTGTGGGACCGGGCCCTGGCCGGCCAGTCATGCCTTCCACGGTCTCACACGCCCTTGTTTTATTATTTTAATATCTTTTGCTTCCTTGAACTCATGAAAACTCCTTCAATTCATGGAAACTCCCAAAATTCATCAAATTTCTCAAAATTCATGAATTTTTCATAAAATCATCAAAATATTATAAAATTAAGGAAAAGGCACAACGGGACCGTGGTCACGACCGGACGACCATGATTTTACCACGGCGGTCCCACGCCTCCTCATTCCTTATTTTATAATTATTTTTCATCATCTTATGGTGTTTTTTCCTCAGTTTCGTCGAAACCCTAATTTTGGTATATTTTCTCGAATGGATGCTCAATTGCACGCCAGAAAATATCAAAATTCTCAGGACTGAGATGCGGACGCCTTGGGGACACGAGCACGCTATCTTGACCGACCAAGATTGTCTCTTTGGCTCACGAAAGCCGGTCCCATTAATTTTCGCAGTTTTGACCTAATTTGCACAATTGCTCGTATTAGGTCCAAAACTCTCCCAAACACTTTGGATTTTCATGAAGTGATCGTCAGGCGGTCAAGGGACAACCCAGGGCAGATTTCATGACTCCATGGTCGTTCCCTCGCCTCGTCATAATTAATTAGGTTTTCTCACCTAAGCCTCAGACGAGCATTTTTGAATAAATGATTAAGCCAGCATTTAATCATTCTTCCACCAACAAATCGTCAACTCTTCAGGAGTTCTTCGTATTTGCTCACGTGAGCATATGGACACTACATGGTTGATCCACGGTCCTATGTAGTCGCTCCCTCTTTCGTCCCATGGTTGAAATTCTGAGGAACCATGAATTGATCATCAATTGATCAAATTAGGGTTTCTGAATCCAAGGATCATCATTCCAGATTCCAACCTTAATAATTTTACGACGACCTCATGGTCATTAATCTTATTAATTATGCTCGGTTCAACAACCAGTACTTTAATTAATATTTTTGGTATGCTTCCAATAATCCATCAGATGAGCAACACATGCTCAGACGATCAAATATTCAACAATTCATCACATGAGCAGCATTTGCTCAGATGAGGAATATTTGCTCAAACAAAGGAATATCGGTTCAACAATCGATATTCAACGATCCATCGAATGAGCAATACTTTCTCACTTCATCGTGAGAACTATACCTCTGTCTCATGACATGTTTAATTCATGAGTTCCAGAACATTATGTTCAACTCAATGACTACATGGACTCATCGTCCCATCAAACCACGCAGTCATCAATTGAATAACAAACCACGAGACGTCAATCGTGTCACTTGAGGGGATATCACTTAGGGTTTTGGTCTGGCAGTCTACGGCACGTGTGTGCAAACACACGATGGAATGTGAGCAAGTTGTGCAATCAGTTGAAGGAATTCACGAGGTAGTGGGTGGAAAATCGACCAAGTCTCCACACGTTGAGCAACTGGTTTCAAACACGATCTTCATTTCCCCACTCCTTGATTCCATCAACTGTCACACTTCATGGAATCATGGTGTCTACAATTCCAGCAATATAAATAAGTCTCTGAATCATGATTGAAGCATCAACAATATCATCATCTCACGTCTCATCGACAACACGAGATCATCAACTCATCAGTTGAGCAATATCAATCATTCAGAGCTTATCATATTCAGAATTCACACACCCACAATCTTTGATTACCATTGATTCCACACACTTCCCAGCTTCCCTCCTACAGATCAACCCATCCTCTCTTGTGATCGAATTTACTCTGGAACGGTCATTGTCTTGATTTAGGCCGGAGTATTACAGATTGATCTCTCGAATCTAAAGCACCCCCTTTGCAGCGGTGCATCTGTGTGAGGTTTAACATTTCGCTCGGTTCGAGAAGTCTCCTCTGTATGGTCGTCTCCTCAATTCCTTAAAAACCAACAACTCGTTTTTTCCCATATACAGATTGGCAACCACGGTGGGAGATTAATCTCTCGGTTGCAATCTCACAATTTCACAAGATGGCTGGTCTTAGGTCTGGGTTAGTTACAGGTGCCAACACAAACGGCGCTAGCACTAGCAACAACAACAACGAGGATATCCCGGAAACGATTCCACGTGAACACTAACACCAACAGTGGTTATGTTACTCCTCCTCACGTCAACGCGGAGGGCCATCCTTTGTTCGGCCGGCACCCTGAGGAAGTCATAGGAAATCCACCACCTACCATTGATGATCTCATCAAAGTGTAAGAGACTCTTGCAAAGAATCAAACTGATATGGATACATCACAGAAGGAGCTATTTAATCAACTGAAGGCTCTCACTGATACAATGTCAGGGAAGACCCAAGAAAAAAGAAAAGAGAAGAAAAAATCCTCAGACACTGATCCTGAGGTAATTCAGAATCATACAGTAGATGATGAAGTCTGTAAAGCTGCAAACGATCCATCAACGAAGGAGTCATCAAACTTCATCACTCGGGAAGATTTGGAACGTATCTTGGAGAACCTGGAAAAGACAACACATCATATGTCCATCGTCACCAGCCTCCATACCCTGCTGCTACGCAAAGGATTCCTCTTCCAAAAGGTTATACCTCTCCAACCTTCACTCTGTATGATGGAACATGCAATGCTCGAGAACATGTCTCTCTGTTCCTGGAAGCCTTAGGCGAACATGAACATAACCATGTTGTTCGCCTCAAAGAATTTTCAAAGTCCTTGAAAGGCAGGGCATACACCTGGTACAACAACATCGCACCAGGAACTATCAACAATTGGGGAGAAATGATTGACGCCTTCTACAGAAAGTACTTCTTTGTGTCATAGCAAATTACTCTCTCTGATTTTGGAAGAATGTTTCAGAGAAGCAATGAACATCCCGATGACTACGTGAAAAGATTTAGAGTCCAGGCCCTGGACTGTCATGATCCAAATGTCACGGAGCAACAACTTGTAGACTTGTGTATCAACGGCATGATCCCGGTCTACAGAGCTTTATTGGAAAATCTTCGTTTCCAGACCTTCTCAGATCTTCACGAAGCGGCGAAGAGATCGACAACTACTGAACTCGCTTTACTGGAAAGAGCAAAAACTACAAAAGTTAAGGAGCCGCGAGAGACTCGAGGTAGCAGGCGTCTGATCAACTAGAAGTACAACCTCCAACCTTCCATGAACATTGCTGCTGAAGGAAGCAGAAGGAATGCCGAAGCACCACAACAAAAGCATACTTCTCCAATCCCTCAGGATCTTCAGAAGTGCAAAGAACGGATAACCAATCCTGAAATGCACAAACCTCAACCATGCATCAACAAAAAAGGAGATGCACGACTGGGGACTGATTACCAGTCCATCTCAGAGGAAATGAATTCGAAAGAATGTTGATCGATGCTGACACCATTATCAACATCGTTCCACTGAAAACCCTCAGAGCCGCTGCCATAACTCGACAAGAAGCTACTTGTCATCCCATCATTAGAGCACTTGAAGAAATTTCGAGCTTTGACGAGGTTGAACCAAGAACCTGCAAAAGATGCATAGACATTCATCAAGAGGTTCCGCACTCAGGCAAGTCTCATTCCTTCGATGTCTACGTCATTTATTTCCTCACATGATATCCTAGCATGAGGACTCAATTCTGTCAGCAACTTTGCAATACGTCATGAATGGTAGCCTCACCGCATTAGTATTTCACCAAGTGGTTGAATCTGACACCGCTTCGAATCGAGCATCTCACCGAGACATTCACTACTGAGAGATGACGGAAGCATCGAAAAGAACACTTTGGGCATTTCTCCACAGACTTGTAGGAATGTCCACGAGTATCAGAAATCTCTGATGTCTGCACAAGTGTTGAATCCCTCGCAGCGGAATGCTGAATCGACAGAAGATACACGGAGCCGAGATGATCAAGCATAACAAATTCGACGCTGCAACGCTCAAGCATCCAAGAATTCTTAAAAGTGTACTCCCAATCAAAGAGTACACCTTTATCATTGGCGCCTATGACTTCAGCACAATATCTCGACGTGAGACACTGGTTCAACACCGACACGATCAAAGTATAGCTGAATTACAATCGATAAGCCTTCACTATCCTATGATAAGACTTCTGAAGCAAATGCAACATCATTCATCAATGGATGCTACAAACTCATTCAACTCTGCTAAGTGAATGAGGGATGGACTGATGACTTAATTTTATTAGAAATATCAATCCAATATATTTCAATAAATGTTATCCACATAACAAGTCATTGCAACCTTATGTGATTCCATGAAAAGTCGTCAAACGGAACCTCTCTACATCAAAATCCCCTGCACGACTGGGGAACTTCCTCTCTTCACTAGTCATATCCGGAATGAATACTGCTGCTGCTATCTACCGCGCAACAACATCGATTCCATGACGAAGTCACTTCATAGTACAGTCATATTCAGGAGGATTTGGGTTCAAATCCTAGTACACCTTCATCTAAGTCTCTGGAGCAACTCCGTCCATGGTCTCAGCATCAGCAGCGGTCTAAGAGCAACGTCACCGGCTTCATCAACTATCCATTCTCTGAAGAGTTACTCTATGGATCATAATTCTTCAAGCCCTAATGATTCATATCAAGATGTGTAGACATGAAAACATGATATCCAAAGCTTGCACGACAGACGATCACAAACCAAACGCTTCTACAAGATGTTCTCATCACCTCTACAAATGAGATGCAACATGCTTCAGGCCATGGGTTTACAAAAACGTACCAATGGGTGAGGAATGGGACAATGCTTCCTCAACAAAAGATGTTCGTTTATGTCTCTGTTACAACATACCAAAAGGGCGCATTAATCGGACATACGAGCTGAAAGATATGACCTTTACCGTCAGGTCTATGACATCTGAAAAATTTGTACGAGATTACAAAGTACAAAATGTGCACTCTTCGTTGGCTGACCTATGCAACTCCAAATCGAGTGATTCTTTTCTCATGTGATAACTCAGTCTCTTAGCTTCGAAAAATTAGGGTCAAGCACCGAATTCCAACGTCGTATGAGGTTCCTACAGCTTCCAGAGCATACAACATGCAAGCAGCGATTCTTAGACGAGATTCATAACCTCTACAGTCGATCAATGTTCACCAGGTCCTTCCGCTAAATCCTTCATCAAGGTACCTCCAACTTCGACCACCTAGATATTTACATCAATTTTCTACCAGGGTCCTCTATCTAGGTCTCACCAGAAGAAGGGAAAACGAAAGGGAGAGACTGGACAAAATACTGGGAACTGACGGTCCACTGGTCAAGACGATCGATTTCACAATCCAAAACCAATCAAGAAATCAAGACCAGGATAAAACCTCACATCTCTCAGAAGTCCAAGGTTCAAGATATCATGGAAAGAAAACTAAATAAAGTCAGCAAAATAAGATTTCTGCTTTTCTGCATCCTCCAAGATTTGCAAAGCAGCTTTCTCCGCCTCCAGCTTCTTGGTCAGCTCAGCAACTTCATTCATCTTGTTCAACACGGCATCACTGGTGGTGAAAGGAGTGTCACCTTCCACTGCTTTCCTGATAGCATCAATCTTTTGACGAAGCCACTTCAGATTGAAGCCAAGTTCTTCAGCTTTCTTCAAGTTGTACTCTCAATCAAAGAGTACATCCTGGGTGACAGTATTTCCAGCTGCGATGCGGATATCATTTATAAACACACAAGATGGATTCTACTTGCCTACTCAAGAAATAACTATGCTCCGGATCCTTGGAGTATCTCACCAAATGGAGGAGTAAAAGCAGTCCCTGTGTTGGGATACTCATGCACTATTATCAGGTTCTCAGTCGCTGGAGCAACGTCAGCAATCATATGAACAACTTCGGTTGGAGCAACTTCTTCCATTCTCGATTCGGGTTCCACCTATCTCACGCAAAATTGGAGTTTCAGTCACCTCCATGACATCAACAACAAGCGTTCCATGACCTTGAGGTACAGGGGTGTAGGTCTCATTATCAACGGCTCCATGGTTGCTCAAGTCATCATTGTTGGATCCATTATTCCCAACTTCAACATTTGGCACCTGATGTGAAGATTACATGGGATTAGAATGATTCAAGCATGGAAACCCAACACAACCATAAAATTCAGAATGTAAGTGAACTAACATCATCTAAGTTCCTTATTATGCACCCAAGACATGCGCAAATAGTGTAGAAGTCATGAAACACGTTTTCAAACAAGCTCAGCTGAAGAGATTTTACACTTCCATGTATTCAACGACGAACTGGGAGCAATTGGTAAGGAATTTCAGGTTCGGTCATATACCATTCTCTTCGCATGGATGTTGTATACAACATATCAGAATTTCATAGCAATCGGATGAACGAGCTAACACATGTGGCCAGAACATCTGACAACATGCAATCTGGAAAAGTTCTGAAGGTCTCCTGGAAGTTCACTATTTCGCCTTTTGCAGGCCCTAAACATGCTCAAACTTAAAAGAGCTTCTTTACCAAAGCTTGGAAATTTCCTGGGCTTGAAGATACATATGCAAACCTCGAAAATCCGACTTCGGACGAGGATTCTACAGCATTTCTAGTAAAATCTGAAGTCTGAAATTTTCCGGTGACGTATTTCGGCAAAATTATCCATAAATTCACATGGATTTTCATTCATTCACGAATCAGCGATATCATACTTCTTTGAAGAAATTACAGGAGATATACTTACTAAGGGAGTCTCTAAATCATTTGAAGGCTCGACAATGCCAGAATCTCCGTTGACAACACCGATATCTCCATTCAGTTCGGGATTTCGGAAATTCTCCATATTCCCATGTCCCAAAGAAGAGTGCCCTTCATCAACATGCTTCTTATCTACAATGGTTTCTTCCTGGATTCATCACCAAAAATTATTATTATTTCATTCAAGGAGATGCCGCGATCACCTGCACGAAAGAGATATTTGCATCGACTTCTTTATCAGTACTGGATTCCTGAATTGTTCGCCTAGGAACAAGTTTAAGACCGTCAATCGATGGAGAAAAGGTCTGAAAAGAAACAACAAAACCTTGGTCTCGTTATCCTAATTGCACGGGCAGGAAAAAGTCATGACACAAGGAGCGCTAACAACTCACCAAAGAAACGGCTGGGGACTGCCGTCATTTGCTAACATCATGTAGTCCTTACTTCTGGGTGCTCCGCCCCGAAGACTTTCTTCCATTTCCGAGGAGTCTACATTGATCTGAAACCTCACTACACGATCATCCTGTGGTATAGTTGATGAAATAACCAGGAGTACAACTCGGTATGAAGGATCTCTCACCATCACTCAGAGGTCCCAGAAGTACCATTTCTTGAAGTTGCACCAGCGGAGGTGTCATCCATGGAAACATCGTCTTTGAAAGTGTCATTATGGGAGTCAGTCATTCTTGCAAAGTGGCTGTGACAGACGCATAACATTCAGCGCATCATTCATACAAAGCGCAGGATTCAACAAAACAACGAATCACAGAATAAAGATGCTCATATCAGCGTCTGCAAAAATGGTAACTTTCAACTCTTACCTGTTTACGATTCCAGTACATGAGTTAACACTTCAAATCTTGCTCGTTCCTTCAAACCTGCTAAGACGAGCAAAATTCTGACATGATTTTTACAAAACCGTGAACAACCCACGTAAATTTTACAATGTGAACATTCACTGGTTTCTCAAAATCTGGACAGACATCCATTCTACGATTGTGAAAACTCACATATAGACATTATTTCACCATGTATAGTTGTCTACTTTCAACAATTGTTCAAAATCAAGACATTGATTTTACAAAATATATTTTAACGAAACTTACATGAATTTGAAAAATATATATATATTTTGCTCCCTCACGCGAGCATACGTCTTTGAAACAAGAGTATATTTTTAAAAATTTACGAAAGCTCACATGTCGAAAATAAAAAATTTCATGAAAGCTCATAGAAATTTTTATTACTAACAGACGCAGGTCTATTCAAAAAGAAAACTTTTTTCTCTCGTACAAGCATCCACCTTTAAAACGAGAGTTTATTCCCTTTGTGAAATCTCACATATTTAAAAGATCAAATTTTGGCTTCCGTAAAAGCGCACAACAAAAATTTTATCATTAGACCCAGGTCTATTTTGTTGTTTCTTAAACTAACGAACGATCATCCGTGCTAAAACGGATTCCTTTCTTGGGCCCGGCCCGCGAATCCTAAACGACCAAGGTACCGTCGTCCAAATCAGCGGTTCAACACCAATTTATGCTCATCAAATGACGCTCCAATCATGACATTGAAGCCTTCATCAAGTTGTGGTTTGCTCATGCTCTCTAAATCCGGTAACGTCTCAACTTACGACCAAGTTCAATTACTGGTATTATTATTTATGGTCGGAAAATCACCATTTAATGATGACTGAGGAACACAGCTTTCCTCAGTAATCAGGGGACTTAATGTAGATGGTGTATTTTCGACAAGGGCTAAAATCGTAAACTCATAATTATACGAAGCTCTGATCCATAAATCAGACGTGAGTATTGAGACACGGGTCTCTCATCGAATTCTCAACGGAGAGTACTTTCTCTCATAGTACATGTAGATATGTAGTCTCGGGACTAGACAACGACATATCTCATGAATACTGAACACTTTCAGTGATTATTTCTATATAGTATCACGAGATGGACGGATCCTAGACAGCTTGCTCTGCTAGCATAGAGCGAAAACGTCTTCAGGAACAAACAACGAGTTTACCCTGACTATATAAAGGATATGACTTACCGACAAGCTCACATCGGGATAATTAATGCTCCTAGACAGCTTGCTCTGCTAGTATAGAGCCACAAAGTTAATTATTCCTAATTAAGATTAATTCTGCCGTGACATTCACTACTGAATTCCCAGAATAATCTATTATTGCTCCTATTCCATGGTCGAATCCACGACTGGTCCCATGGAATAGCAATAACAATTGCTCTTATTCCATGGTCGAATCCACGACTGGTCCCATGGAATGGCAATAAACAATTGTTCTGATTCTATGATCGAATCCACGGCTTGATCTCATAGAATAACAATAACTATATTATCTCATTACTCCGATTTCATGATTGAATCCATAACCGGTCTCATAAATGGTAATAGATAAATCTTAATTACTCTGATTCTATGGTCGAATCTACGATCCCATGCAATGGTAATGCTCACTTTATTATTCTGAATTCGTAGTCTAATCCTCAGCTGATCTTATGAATTAATAATAAACATCTTATTACTCAGTTTTGTGAATAATTCTCCACCGAATTCCACAATTAGTAATAAATAATCAACATCCGGGCATCTAAGCTACCTCTAAGTAAGCCCCGATCCAAATGGTGAAAGTGTGTTCAACGACGATGCACTAACAGTCACCGCACGAACGAGTATTTGAAAATACAACGAAACGATGAACCTATGCAAAATAGGGAAGAAAATAATAAATAATTAAAAATATTGACCAAGGTGATGGGAACACGGACACACGACCAACCGACCGTGTCGTGGTCAGTCCTACGCCAGTTTTTATATTTTTAATACATTATTTTCCATGATTTGATGAAAATTCTCTCATTTGATCAAATCTCCTTCGTCTCGAGGAAACTCTTCGGTTTCATGGTATTGTCATAAATCCATACAAAATAATATAAAATTAAGGAAACGAGTGTGGGGAGTGACCATGGGCCAACCGGCCGTGCCTTGGTCCCAGCCGGCCCCACGACTCACGGTTCCTCATTATTTTATTATTATTATTTCTCTAATTTCATGAAAAAACTCATTGATTTCATGGTATTTTGCACAAATCATCAAATAAAATTATGAAAACTTGTGGGACCGGGCCACTAGCCGGTCCCACACGCACCTTGTTTTATTATTTTATTTTTTTTCCCTGAATTCATCAAATTCCTTGATTTCATGGTATTTCTCTCAAATTAGGAAAAATTCCCTCAAATCATCAAAAATACTTAAAAAATATTAAAAAATTATGAAAACTCGTGGGACCGGGCCCAAGCCGGTCGATCATGCCTCCAAGGTCCCACACGCCCTTGTTTTTGTTATTTTAATATTTTTTTTGCTTCCCTGAACTCATGAAAACTCCTTCAGTTCATGAAAACTCCCTAAATTCATCAAATTTCTCAAAATTCATGAATTTTTCGTAAAATCATTATAAAATTAGGGAAACTTGTGGGACCGGGCCCTGGCCGGCCAGTCATGCCTTCCATGTCCCACACACCCTTGTTTTATTATTTTAATATCTTTTGCTTCCTTGAACTCATGAAAACTCCTTCAATTCATGGAAACTCCCAAAATTCATCAAATTTTTCATAAAATTATCAAAATATTATAAAATTAAGGAAAAGGCACCACGGGACCGTGGTCACGACCGGCCGACCATGCCTTGACCATGGCGGTCCCACGCCTCCTCATTCCTTATTTTATAATTATTTTTCATCATCTCATGGTGTTTTTTCCTCAGTTTCGTCGAAACCCTAATTTTGGCATTTCTCGAATGGATGCTCAATTGCACTCCAGAAAATATCAAAATTCTCAAGACTGAGACACGGACGCCTTGGGGACACGAGCATGCTATCTTGACCGACCAAGATTGGCTCTTTGGCTCACGGAAGCCGGTCCCATCAATTTTCGCAGTTTTGACCTAATTTGCACAATTGCTCGTATTAGGTCCAAAACTCTCCCAAACACTTTGGATTTTCATGAAGTGATCGTCAGGCGGTCACGGGACAACCCAGGGCCGATTTCATGACTCCATGTTTTTTCCCTCGCCTCGTCATAATTAATTAGGTTTTCTCACCTAAGGCTCAGACGAGCATTTTTGAATAAATGATTAAGCCAGCATTTAATCATTCTTCCACCAACAAATCGTCAACTCTTCAGGAGTTCTTCGTATTTGCTCACGTGAGCATATGGACACTACATGGTTGATCCACGGTCCCATGTAGTCGCTCCCACTTTCGTCCCATGGTTGAAATTCTGGCGAACCATGAATTGATCAAATTAGGGTTTCTGAATCCAAAGATCATCATTCCAGATTCCAACCTTAATACTTTTACGAAGACCTCATGGTCATTAATCTTATTAATTATGCTCGGTTCAACAACCAGTACTTTAATTAATATTTTTGGTACGCTGCCAATAATCCATCAGATGAGCAACACATGCTCAGACGATCAAATATTCAACAATTCATCACATGAGCAGCATTTGCTCAGATGAGGAATATTTTCTCAAACCAAGGAATATCGGTTCAACAATAGATATTCAACGATCCATCGAATGAGAAATACTTGCTCACTTCATCGTAAGAACTATACCTCTGTCTCATGACATGTTTAATTCATGAGTTTCAGAACATCATGTTCAACTCAATGACTACATGGACTCATCGTCCCATCAAACCACACAGTCATCAATTGACTAACAAACCATGAGACGTCAATCGTTTCAGTTGAGGGGATATCACTTAGGGTTTTGGTCTGGCAGTCTACGACACGTGTGTTCAAACACACGATGAAATGTGAGCAAGTTGTACAATCAGTTGAAGGAATTCACGAGGTAGTGGGTGGAAAATCGACCAAGTCTCCACACATTGAGCAACTGGTTTCAAACACGATCTCCGCTTCCCCACTCCTTGATTCCATCAACTGTCACACTTCATGGAATCATGGTGTCTACAATTCCAGCAATATAAATAAGTCTCTGAATCATGATTGAAGCATCAACAGTATCATCATCTCACGTCTCATCGACAACACGAGATCATCAATTGAGCAATTTCAATCATTCAGAGATTATCATATTCAGAATTCACACACCCACAATCTTTGATTACCATTGATTCCACACATTTCCTAGCTTCCCTCCTACAGATCAACCCATCCTCTCTTGTGACCGAATTTACTTTGGAACGGTCATTGTCTTGATTTAGGCCGGAGTACTACAGATTGATCTCTCGAATCTAAAGCACCCCCTTTGCAGCGGTGCATCTGTGTGAGGTTTAACATTTCGCTCGGTTCGAGAAGTCTCCTCCGTACGGTCGTCTCCTCGATTCCTTAAAAACCATCAAATCGTTTTTCTCCATCTACACCCTGACGTACTCCCCCACTAACAACATAATGAATACCAACAAGCACTACTTGATAATTCATCATATATTGACCAAGATGTAAGTGCATTGCAACAACCCATCCATCATTAACACTCTATGTTTGCCCTGGCTCACGGCTCACACCAATTGGAGATGGAGGTGGTGTTTACTCAGGGATACGAACAGGTATGGCATATTCATCATTGGTAGTCCCACTACCACTACCGACCTCATGCACACTGTTTTTGAAGATCACCCTTTCTCTTCTTTGTCTATTACCCCCTTCTCCCTCTTCATGGATACTATCCTGAAGCAATGTTTGTGCTGCTGGACCTTCACTTGCATGCGGCTACATGATTCAAAAAATTACTTTACAATAAAAAACATAGATCAACAATCTATGCTAAATCTCTATTTTTCTAAAAAGACAAATTACCTGAGATGGATTAAGGACATTGAATCTTTGATGTACCACAATAGTACCATTCTCTGGAGGGACTTAATCATACATCTGCTCCATTTTTCACCTATCGATTATACTAAAAATTATCCCAGTGTCGATTGAAATTGCATGTATAATTGATCTCCTCACGCCCATTTGGGAATGCAATACCGTAAGGAAAACTAGAAATGGGATAGTTGGGGTTATACCAACTCAAAGTACGATTTTCTCGAATTTCAGGTGTCTCCTCAACAAGTCCACCTTCGCTATAGAACACCCGAGGCATTTTCTTTGGTTTTCTGGAACAATAAAAGATCTCCCTATGGATTTTCTACTTTCAGAAGATGAGAATGAATATCAAGAGTTGGCTCCCTAAAATTAATTTTATATTCATTGGAAGAGAAACAGACTCAATTTTTATACTGTCAATAATAACACCCCCCCCCCCTTTACTCCAGAAACACCCTCTCTATATGGTTCATTTCTCATACGTAACCGCTCTCAGTCAAGTGGTTAGCCTTAAAAGATCATCATTATGCCTATAAACCTTTTTTAAAGGCCTACGACAAGCAATTGGAAAAACTTGGCATGACTAACTACCTTGAGGCATGCAGTATCTATAACCCCTCTTGTTCTCATGCCACTGACGCGAGACAAAACTTTCTTAATGTTATGGATATGATCTTGGGGTATTTCCAATCCGAGTACAAAATTAACCCAAAACCCATGAACAGTGAACAATAAAGACTATACAATCTGTTCATTTTACTCTCTGTTGTCACTCTCCACAGAATCGATCTTACAATAACAGAGACCTCAACAGATAAGTTTTTTAGCGTCATATTTTATTTCTGCACTAACATTGTTTACAGGTATACTATCCAAGTACCATTAGCCATCATCCACTATCTCAGTCACATGTCAAAGCCATCTCATGTGCATAAAGTTTTGGGTCAGTTGGAGCATAGCCATTGGGTGCAGTACCAAACAAAACCTGAAACTAATTGAACCTTACATGTACCACCATACACCCGTGACCAAAATTCAAACTAAAGTTGCTTATCTCCCCCCAAACGAGATATATTTTTCTATCACTTTTTATTGTAATAGTAGCCATTACCCTCTCCTCATATTTTCTTCATGGATTCCTCTTCTACCTCCAACCCAAACAGTATTGATAGTTTAGTGGACAAAATGAAATCTGCAATGGTTATCCCTGGAGACTTATTCCTAAAAGTGTTTCTTAATTCTGACAACTTTCAAGCTAAACAAAAACTAGATTGAAAATGATGTTTCATTGGAAAATTGTGCAGCAACATATGTTTTGAGACATCTAGAGTCAACAACTTCATTAACAATAATTGGGAAATGCTAAGCAGAATTGAAGTTGATCTCTGGAACATAAGAAGAAACTTCTACACTCTGAGGCTCACACATGAAGAGGACTACTCTACTCTCAGAAGAAGAGGAACTCGAGGTGTCTTTAATAAACTAATGGTCCTTGTTGAAGTCCTTGAAGTTGGTCCTGATCGGATTGATGAAGATCTGTTTTCCAAAATTATGGTTTGGCTTCTTATCAAAAGAATCCCAAAGTATATTATACCTGACATTAGATGCATCTTGAAACCAGCTGGCACTTTCAGGAGGTTAGGAAACCTTATGGAAGAGACAGATATGAGAAGAATATGGAATTTAAGCTTAAAATCGATGTCACAAGACCTCTCAAATTTGGGATTGAAGCTTATGAAACTACCATTATCTCCCATTGGTTGGAATTTTCTTATGCTCTCAGGGGTATCAAATTCTGCAAGGTATGCAGAATTCTTGACCACCCAATCCCCTATGTCCTTCTCCCCCATCTCAAGTTCAACATATCATGCCAAACCAGTCTCCTCAGTCCCCCCAAATTCAAAAGCAGAAATCTGTTATTGCTGGCAAAGCTGTTATTCATAGTTTTTACTCTGACTCTGATGCTGCTATGAAATTTGAATCCAAGATGAAACATGTTAAGAAATTGGAGACGGAAACTATTATACCCAACCTAGCCACCACATCCAGTAAACCCCTCATTTTTGGAGCTCGACCCTCTCAATCTGTTTCTAAAGAAACAACTCTACACCCTGATTTCCTAGCGTGTCAGCTCAGAAATAGGAAATTGGACATAGCCAAAAAACTCCTCAATAGTTACAAGAATAAACAATCCAACATGAAAGAAGTTGCTAGATCTCAAAGTCCTAAAACTTCTGCTACCACTGATCAACCTACTACTACCAATTTCTTCCCTATCTCCCCTACTCCAAAACCCTTCCCCTTTAATTCGTTACCCACTATAGAAATTAAAGATAAAATGGATGCTGAAATTTCCAAGAAAAAGAAGGCATCCTGGAAAGCTAAGAAAAAGAACCATCTTTTTGAACCACAGTTGGAACATTCTGAAAATTCCGGCTTTGTGGAAACTAAAAGAAAGAAGACTTCTAGCAATGTGGATGACATGAACATTAGTATCAAAGCTGTTGAAAAGCCCAAAACATACAAAGACTATGACACACAAATGACAGAACATCATCCTACTCATATCCAAGCCTTGGTTAATGCTACTCTGGACAACAACAATCATGAATGCAAGGTACTATCTAAACTACTTATTTCGACCATCCTTAACACTATTAATATTCTCAATCTGTATGTCTATCTAGTTACTCCTCCCAACTTTAACATATTACTCTATAGCAAGAATTATAACTATTACTTTTATGACCATATTGCTAGAAGACTAATTTTTAAGTATCCCATTGTATCCTAATACCGACAATTTGTTAGAGCATGGCTAGGTTGAACCCACCAAGCGTTGGTATAAAAAGTTTGTTTGTCATATTTTAGTGAACCAAAACTCATTTAAATAGTCGTTTGATTATATGCTAGGGTCAACTTCGTATATGTTAGCTAGAAAGTTACTAGGATATGAGACTTACAAGTATTACGTGAAGACTTGAAGAATGTAAAGAAGTAAAGAGCTACATCGACGACATCATCTTCCTCTTGAGGTTAGTAATATTTGACTTGAACTGTTTTATTCCTGACGTATCTTTCAAGTCGTGCATATTGAAAACATAAATGCAAAGCTGTGAATGATTATACTCTAGTAAGACATAGTATTAAGGAATTACAATAAGAAATATAACGTCTATCTTTTGAACTTCGTATATAAGACATCAACATAATAGTATGAATGCTATTGTGATTATGTATGGGTATGGGTGAAGATTTCATCCTAGGAAACAATGTTTTACATTCGTTTAAAGGAAGTACATTCATAAACTTGTTTTGTTAATCGAAAGGGAAATCGCTAGGCTTATTGGTATTGTTATTCATTGCAAATATTTTGAATTACCAACATGTGTGATTGAGTACAACCATTCATAACTTGTTTATGTATCTTATTAAAACTAATCACAAGGCCTGACTTTTGTATTGGTATGACTTTTATTAGTGAAACCGATTTTAAGTAATCACCTAAGCTGGTATGGTCGATATTTTGTAACCAACTCTAGACATTAGGTAACAGGTCCTAGTAAGAGGTGCAACCGATCACAAGTCGAGGGAATCGATCCTTGTAAGAGGTGAAACAAGTCTTAGTTATTGGTAACCGATCTTATGACTTGTGCAACCGATCACAAGTTAAATACCATGAATATGTGGTAATCGATCCTAGTACGTAGTCAACCAATTTTTGGTAATTAGTATGACCGATCCTAGTACCCACATGGAGGTAAACCGAAACTTGTTTTGGTATAACCGTTAAACCCATGATTGGTTATTTGATATGATAATCAATCACATAGTTTTTGGAAGTCAAATTAACTAATCCTAAACTTGTTTGGAAGTGTGGAAAACCGGTTCCAAGATTGTAAATATGAAAAAGGATTTACAAATCAACATACTTTGAACATGTGCAGTAATTCTTATCTTTTATTGTTCAAATATATTTCTTAATAACTAAAGGAGAATCTCGGATCGAAATAAATTGAGAATCTCTTACTTAAGGTTTTTAGTTTTTATATGCTTTTAATTTCTAGCAATTAAATGCATATCTCTGGAGAATAAAAATTAGTAATGTGCTAGTGAGATTTCGGTCAAGATTTGGACAAAGCATTTCCAGGAATTATGAAAACCGTGTGGGGCTTTATTGCATATCTTTGAGAATATTCAGTTTTGGAAATTCCTTAGTGTCCAAACATCCTTTGTCTATAAATATTGAAGTTTGCATTTAAAGAAAATTAATCCTCAGAGCCAACAAAACTACGTAATTATGTTGTTACTGGTGGAGTCGTCTATTCGGAGAGGAAATTACCCTAATTAGGAGAAATATCTTACGAATGCTCGGTTTAAAGACTTCTTTGGGATTGGGAAGCTCTACGAGTACCGTTGGTGGGAAACTATATAATTGCAATATTATTAGTTTTCGATTTGATTTGATTGACTAACGGTTGTTGAACTTTGATTGCACCTAGTTTGTTTATGCGTGAGAATCTTCTCTTCTGATATAAGATTCACTCAAACTAGATCGAAGTGTCACTTTAGAACTATTTGCAGATCTAAAGATGTCTTGTAATAATCCATCGTTAACAGACTCCGTTTTGTGTGCGATTGATTACAAGAGATTCAAGTTGTTTCTGTGCAGGTGTTTATTGAAGATCTAAGAAGATTTGAAGACAAAGAAGATATTTGGGTTCATAATCTTTGGTGTGTAGAAATCTTGATTAGGCTGGAGGGATTCAGCTATAATCGGTTTATCTTTGTGATAATCTTGATTGATTAGTTGTGTAGATGGGTATCAATATATTGTGTCTCTATTATTATTGATTGTAAAATCTAAACCCAACTACTTTGGTAGTTGTATTTTTAGATAGATCCCGGACCCGACAAAGGAGTTTATTTGTTAAACAGGAAGAGCCTTTGTGAAAATCATATCACTTGGTTTAAAAAAAGGTTTTACCGAACAGATTTGTTGTTCCTTTACTGTTTGGAATAAGAACCAAAGGAATTGTTCCAAGTGTGTGACTTATTGCAAGTTGGAAGCACATGAATACTGAGGGAACTAGGTGAACTATAGGTTTAGTTGCTTGGTCTCAACTATAGGAAGTTGGTTTGATTTTGTATAGCGTATTAATTCTGAGAGTATTCAATTCTGGACAAGGTCCCGAGGTTTTTCTGCATTTGCGGTTTCCTCGTTAACAAAATTTTGTTGTGTCATTTACTTTTATTTTCCGCAATTATAATTGTTCTTATTATAATTTAAAGTAAATTACACAAACATTAATTCCTTATTACTTGATAAACAATCTTATAGTGTTTGGTTAAGACTGAACCTATTATCAAATAATCGCACTTTGTTTGTTGTTGAAAATGCGGGGATCTAACAACCACACCCAACAATTCGTTTGGCAATCTGAGAGGACTTACTCTAATATATTTTCTAGAGAATCAACTAGACATTCAGGCTTAATCTTGAATAGAGTATATCAAAGAGTACAATATCTCTTGTTTCACAATGTAATCAGCAAATCAAACAGATAGAAATTCGTGAGCCTGATTATTATGTGAAACAACTTGAACGGTACCAAAGACCAATGTTCAAGTGTCAATCAATGTAAATCAACAACCAAAGGTTGGATATTCTAATTGATTGATCCTAATGCACAACCTGTGATATTTCAATTATATAACAAAATATAATGCGGAAAAAAAATAACACAGACACCAGAATTTTGTTAACGAGGAAACCGCAAATGCAGAAAAACCCCTGGACCTAGTCCAGATTGAATACCACATTGTATTAAGACGCTACAGACACTAGTCTACTACCAATTAACTTCGGACTGGAGTAGTTGAACCCTAATCAATCTCACACTGATTCAAAGTACAGTTGCGTTCCTTACGTCTCTGAACCCAGCAGGATACTATGCACTTGATTCCCATAGCTAACCTCACCCACAACAAAGAGTTGCTACGACCCAAAGTCGAAGACTTGATAAAAAAATTTGTCTCACACGGAAAAGTCTATAGGATTGAATAAATCTGTCTCCCAAAGAAATACCCAAGATTTTTTGTTCCGTCTTTTGCTAAATAAAGGTGAACAAGAACCAATTGATAAACCCGTCTTATATTCCTGAAGAACATCCTAATATTATCAATTACCTCACAATAATATTAATCAACTAGCGAAACTAGATATTGTGGAATCACAAACGTCGAGAGGAAGAAGTTTGTGATTACTTTTGAAAATGCGGGGGTCTAACAACCACACCCAATATTTCGATTAGAAATCTGTATGGACTAACTACAATATATTTTTAAGATAATATCTTAATAAAAAGTATATCAAAGAGTATATCTGTTCGGAATAACTCCAATAGACAGTCAGACTCAATCTTAATAAAAAGTATATCAAAGAGTTTATATCTCGATTTCTTGATTTAATCCTTACTCAAGCAAATAGAAATCTGTGAGTCTTTATTATATACAAGAGAAATAACTTGGATGGTACCAAAGACCAATATCCAAGGATCAATCAATTTCAATCAACAACCAAAGGTTGGATTTCACAATTGATTGATACAACGCACAACCTGTGAAATTTCAATTATATAACAAAATATAATGCGGAAAAGAAATAACACAGACACCAGAAGTTTTGTTAACGAGGAAAACGCAAATGCATAAAAATCCCGGGACCTAGTCCAGATTGAACACCACACTGTATTAAGCCGCTACAGACACTAGCCTACTACAAACTAACTTCGGTCTGGACTGTAGTTGAACCCCAATCAATCTCACACTGATTCAAGGTACAGTTGCGCTCCTTATGTCTATGACCCCAGCAGGATGCTACGCACTTGATTCCCTTAGATGGTCTCACCCACAACCAAGAGTTGCTTCGACCCAAAGTCGGAGACTTTAATAAACAAATCTATATTGCACAGAAAAGTCTACGATAATAGATAAATTTGTCTCCCACAGATATACCTACGATTTTTGTATAGTATTTTGATAAAATCAAGGTGAACAGGAACTTATCGATAATCCGGACTTATATTCCCGAAGAACAGCCTAGAATTATCAATCACTTCACAATAATCTTAATCGACTAGCGAAACAAGATATTGCGGAATCACAAACGATGAGACGAAGATGTTTGTGACTTCTTTTATCTTGCCTAATGGAGATATAAAATCTTAAGCCAATCTTATGTAGAAACGACAAGATCGGATCACGCAACTACAAAGAGAATAGTTTGGTTTGGCTTCACAATCCCAATGAAGTCTTTAAGTCGTTAACCTACAAGGTCTCGAGAGGAAACCTAAGGTTAAAGGAGAATCGAATCTAGATTAACACAACTAGTATCACAGAAAAGGTGTGGGGATTAGGTTTCCCAGTGCTAGAGTTCTCCTTTATATAGTTTTGAAATCAGGGTTTGCAATCTAACCGTTGGATCGAATCTTAGCTTTTTACACAAAAATGAAATGTATTTCATTTAGGGTTGAGTAACCGCACCTAACGTGTCATATCAACCATATTCATCTTTATCACCACTAGTTCAAATGACTTCAAAAGAACTAGTTGGAGAGTTGTTTGATTGCTTAGGTCTTTATAAATAGACACAATTGAAATAAAATCGGTTTGATTTATTTGAATCAATTCATGAATTTATAGCCACGGTTTGCAAAGACTGCATTCCTTATAATTTATATGTTTAAGTTCATGAACTACTGATTTGAGAAAGTAACCAGCTCAAGTATGCGTAAGGGTATGCATACTTAAGCAACCAGATTTGAGTTGGTTTTGGTTTCCAAACTCAGCAAAAAAAATTCAGTTAGAAAAGTTCCGCCAGTATGTGTACGGGTACGCATACTTTAGGTGACTGGTTAAGAGTTTGTAAACTCCAAACTCAGCAGAAATTTTCAGGTGAAAAGTTCCGCCAATATGCGCACGGGTCTGCATACTTAACATGTGCACACATATTGGTAGGCCTCGAAAAGGGTATAGAAATTATGCGCAATGAAATGGGGGCCTACAGTAATACCGCAAGTGCACGGTCGTCAGTTGTAGCTCGTGCAAGTACGGGTCGATCCACAGAGACTGGGTGTGTTTTGGAGTTTCTAGCTATTTTGGGTTCTAAATTGCTATTGTTGGGCTTTGGGTACCAATAGACTTTGGGTTGAACTGAGCTTGGGCTCAGTTGGTCTTTGAAGTGTAAATGGGCTTTGGCCTTAAACTTAAGCTTTTGATTAAGCCCACAGTTGATTGGATTGGGCTTTTAAACTTAACCTAAACTGGGCTTTGAGCCTTAATGAAATGGGCCTCAGTGAACTAAACCTTGGGCTTTTTTTTTTGGAATTGCACTGGGCCTTGGGCTTTGAACCTTTGGTTTCAAAAAACTGGATTGGGCTCAGCTAGCTTTGGAAGGCAGCAGCAGTAGCAAGACTGCACAGCAGAAGGGCAGCAGCAGCAGCTGCAGGGGAAGGAAAACAACAGCAGAAGAAGTAGCAGCAGCACAAGTGCTGCACAGCAGGGAATGCAATGCAGCAGTGCAAAAAAAGAAGACTGCAGCACTGTACACAGCTGCACAAGCAGTGGAGAAGCAAGGTAGGGAAACAACAAGATAACAGCAAGCAAAGATGACAATGAAGAACAATTACAGGACAAGGACTAAACAAGCAGAGAGCAATGCAAAACAGCAAAGGGAAAGAACACAGCAACTACAAGCATAAAACAGTGCAAGATGAACCAAGGCCTAAGGCCAAGGGCAGGGTTGTGGAAAAACTAAAATGAAGCAATACTAAGGCAAGAATACAGGCATTCCTATAGAATGGGAAGAGAACTAGCTTGCTATGAGCACTAGTTTCTCCCAATGCTCAATCAACACTGCAACCTAAGCATACACAAGGAGTGGCAAGAAAATCAGCTTGCTATGAGCACTGATTTCTTCCATTGCACAATCACATCAATGCTTCACAGATATCTAGCCTAGCATTCCATCAATTGTGACAGCAGTTTAAACATGACAGTGAACATTAACAAACATCAACAGGAGCATTACATTTAACATTAAACATAACCAACTGAAATTAACAATGAACACATTAACAGAAACACTAACAGGAATTAATTTAACCTAACATGATAAACTAACACTAACAGGAAGCAAAAGGATTAACAGTAACATCAACAGAACATAGTAGACATGAACATGAAACTGAACTGAAATTTAAAACATTAACAGGACATGAAAGTCCTGGATGCTGGCTATTCCAAGCATAAAGTTTCTACACACCATCCCACACCCATATTTATACCCACAACACAAATTTCTCAAAACTACAAAATTAGGGTTCTTCCCCAAAAATCAGTTGAATTAGGTTTACCTAATTTCTTTGAAATTGATCCTTGAAATCGTCGACCCATGCTTTGTAATTGCTCCTACTCCATACCCATGCTCTATTTTGTTCTCTAGACTCATCTGTTTTAATGATTTATCACCTAGGGTTATGGTGTGAAATCATTAAAATAGAGGGCTAGAGAGAGTGAAAGGAAAGGGGGAAGTGTGGAGGTGATGTTTAGGGTGGTAGGGTGATGATGGTGTTCGTTGTGGTGATTGAGGTGGAGAAGGTGGTGGTGTACGGTGGAAGGGGAAGGTGATGGTGGTTCTCTGCTGTGGAGAAGTGAGGGAGGAGAGGTCGACTGTTTTGGGAAGGAGGGTATTAGGTATTTGGGTGTTAGGCGGGCGTATCGAGTTTGATGTTCTGCGACGCTGAGTCACTGGATGCGAAGCTGGTACGTGCATCGGACGGTGATGCGGAGGCAAGCGAGGAGCGACCGTCGGATGAATGGATACAACGAAACGAACGGTACTTGATGGAGTTAGGTACTGTAGTGTAAGGCGGAGATATCAATCTTCGATGCACACAGCAAGGGAGCGACCGTTGGATTCAACTACCATCTAATCTGAAGGCTTGGAATTTCAGCGCTGTGGTGCTTGGCAGAGACTTCAGATTTTGATGCTCTATGAAGGAGCGACCATCGGATGCTTCTGAGAACTGATCTGATGGCTGAGAACGGAGGCGTTTTTGTGTAGAAAATGAGGTTGTGCGCACCATTCTTCGCGGCTTCCTTGCGTAATTTCTCCCGGCTTTTCACTACTTTTCTGCTCTTTTCGCTCCGCGACTCATCCGAACTTTATTTATTACCTAAAAATGCAAAATTAATTAATAAAAATATTTATTCTTGAAAACAATGAAAATACAGAATATGGGATAAAATGTAGAATTAATGCCAAAAGATGAGTTAAATGCCAACAAAAAGGGATAAATATATACAATATTTGGCACTCATCAAATACCCCCAAACCTGAATTTTACTTGTCCTCAAGTAAAACAAAACTAAGGAAATCCTAACTATACCACTGTCGCTGGTCTCTCGAATGCATTTAGCGTATGCACTAAGCCTTTTAAACCACTAAGTGTCCCTAGTGGACGAGTTGAAGTCTCGTGAAGGTTTTAGAGTACCTACAAAACTAGGTCAAAATATAAGCTCAGATTCCATCAAATGTGACATGTGCAAAACAGTTTAAGCTCACAGCAAAATGGAGATGTCAATCTAGCTATCGAAGGCACAATCCTAGCACTGATAACAAAAAAGACATGTGATAAGAGTGTAAAGTGTATCTACACATGTGTAAAGAAAGATCTGAAGTTGACTACTAATCACCAAGAGATAGTTTCTCAGGCTAAGAACTGAGGTCGAAATCTAGCTAGCTGTCCGGACTTTACGAGAATTGTGAATGAGTTGGAGGTATTTCACAATTACTCGCGTTGTACATCAATGGCATACACCCTCCTTGCTTATTACAAAAACAACAAAAGATGACATTACATGACTCTTATTTACATTGACTACTCTTTTTTATTTTTGGAACAAGAGATGATGGAATTGATAAATACTTGATTTTTTTTTTTTGTATTTTTCTGATATTTTTTTCTCCTTTTTTTTTTTTGCATAAGGAAACACTTTTGATACATATACAAAAGGAAACAAAAATTACATGACACTTTGCAAGAGGTAGCCCTTTTTGATGCACCCAGTTAAATTCGATGGTTGTCTTTCTTAATGTAACCTCCACCTTCTATCCCAACCAACCAAAGAACAAGCTAGTCAAGTTTCGTTCAGTATTCTAAAGTGATTGGCAATCGTAACTTCCTATCAAACACCTTGAAGATCGAGGCCATACATGTATTGGTAGATCGTGCGCGTGCAAATTTCTTATCACTATGTGAATTGTGCTAGAATCAGGGTGCCTAAATATCTAGACTAAGACTCCTAATAATTACATATTTGCACAAGAGTCAACATTTCAAGGTAAATGAGCTCCATTTTTATGATTTTTCATTTTTTCAATTTTTTTTTTCAATTTTTTTTTGGAATTTTTCAATTTTTTTCAAAAAAAGAAGGAGTTCGTTTTCAATTATGGCAAATTATCATGGTATCTACTCTATACCCCCAAACCTAAACTAAACATTGTCCTCAATGTTTCAAAATATGGAAAGAATTAAAATGCAACATATGGAAAGGGACATGCTGAGTAGAGTAAAAGGAGAGAGAATACCCGATTTCGGCGAAAGCAGAATTAAAACTCCGTTGTTCAAGGCAAAAATCCAACATATTTCAGCCGAGATCATATTGGATTAGCAAAATATATACAAAAGGAACAAAAGGGTTTTTAAGAAATTTTAGCTACTGGATTATATACAAAAATTCACCATACACTAACAATCTAAAGAGTTGAGGATCAACCCAAAAGACAAAGTGTAGACACATGGAAAGTTTCAAAACACTAAAATTGGACTTAAATGGGAATGAGAGTGAAAAACCGAATGAATTACCCCTAAACCTATATTGTTCAACAGGTTCACTTTTAAGCACAAAATCTAACAATTTTAGGGGTTCAGGATTCAAAAGATCTAACTCATAATGGACTGTTTTCGGGACGGGCAAAGATGCAATTTCCAACTGTGGCTCTTTAAAAGTGTTATATTTTGAAGCAAAATAGTCCAAGAGGACTTGGGAAGCACACAGTTCCAATCCTAGATTAGGAATTTTCAAAAAAATTGGTTTTACAATGTTGGTACACACCAAATCTAGGTTGGGTGGAAGGCCATCAGATTGTGACTTAGGTAGAAGGATAGGCATATCATTATCAATCAAATCAAAATCTTCTAACTCATCTACACATGTCACATCATGCTCATTATTATCAATCACATTGGCAAGATTACAATCAGAATTATCAACATCATCAACAGATTTATTCTCGTATATCGGCACATCAGGGGAAACATCACATGGAATACTAGAAGAAATATCATGCATTAAGGTCGGGGCAGAGAAGCCTAATGTATTTGAACCCAAAGGTTCCATAACATTTTCAGTATAGACATGTTCTTCTAACATAACATCATAATCATCATCATCATCATGATAGGAATTTTGCAATCTAGGATAATTTTCAATCCTAAGGTCGGAGCTATTACAAGAATAAAACTCTAATTCATGGGGATGACTCATATCATGTGGTGTTGTTCCTGTTTCCCTAACGGATTCCCATTGATGGGTTTTCTCTGCAATCTCGGCTAAAAAATTCCATGCATCATCCACAGATTTATCAATAAATTCACCATTACACGTAGACTCAACCATGGTTCGAGATTTAAAGTCTAGTCCCTCATAGAGGATGACGACAAGTCTCCACTTCTCAATTCCATGGTGCGGACATTCACTCAACAAATCATTAAAACGTTCAAAATAGTGAAAAACAGTTTCCTCATCCAATTGGACAAAACAATTGATATTTTGACGAATAGCGATGGTCCTATGGTGTGGAAAATTTTTTTGGAAAAATTGATTAGTGAGTTGTTCCCAAGTGGTGATTGATTGTGGTCTCAAACCGTAAAACCATGTTTTGGCCCTTTCCTTTAAAGAAAATGTAAACAAACGCAATTTCAGAGAGTCTTCGGACAAATGATCAGGTTGCATAGTCCGACAAATTTGTTCAAACTCTCTTACATGAGTATAGGGGTTCTCAGAATCGAACCCTCGAAATATAGGAAGTATTTGTATCATGTTTGCATTTATTTTAAAAGGGTTATTGGTTTGAGGCAATACAATACATGATAATGGAATTTGTATTGATGGATACATGTATTCATGGAAAGCATGAGGTTGGCCCATTTTGAAATGACACAAAGCCCACTATTTGGTTTTAATGGGTTTTAAAAAATTTGGTTTTTGATGGGTTTGGATTTTTGGGAAAAATTTGGTTTTGGTGGGATATAAAAGAAATTTGGTTTAAAATTGGGATCAAAAGAAAATTTTGGTTTTTTTTTTTTTTTTTTTTTAAATAAAATGAAGAAAATAAAATTTGGTTTTTTTTTAAAATGGGAGCACGCCCACTGTGCAAGCCTCTAATGAAATGGAAGGAAGGCTGCGGCCCAAGAAACACTAAGTTTTAATTTTGAAAGTTTAATTTGGCCCAGTTGGTTAAGGCCCGACGTTTGTTTTAAAACTTTGGTTTCGAGGTCCACTCTTGAGTGGAAGCAAGCCCACAATCGGTTACAAGCTCAGCTGGGTTTAAACCCAGAGTCCAAAATACAAGTCCAATGAAAGAATTTAAACAAGCCCACAAATTAAACAAATAAGCCCACAAATAAAACAAACAAGCCCACAAATAAATTATTACAAACCCAACAGAAAATAAGAGAAGCCCAAAAATTGGCTTTAATATTACATGCCCACAATTAAAAAATTGGAAGCCCACAATTCGGGTTCTCTTAAATGGGTTACCTTTTAAGCACAGCCCAGCTGCTCTGATATTGTTGCAAAAACCCAGTTGGGTTTTGGTTCTTTTCCTTAGTGGCGTCCCAGCAGAGGAAAAACAGGTTCAGAACAGCAGGTCCAACAGCAAATGAAGTGAAGCAGATGCAGATGCAAATGCTATGCAGTGAAATGCAAAAATAGCTAAAAAACACAACAAGAAAAACACAGCACCAATCCCCGGCAGCGGCGCCAAAAACTTGGTAGGCCTCGAAAAGGGTATAGAAATTATGCGCAATGAAATGGGGGCCTACAGTAATACCGCAAGTGCACGGTCGTCAGTTGTAGCTCGTGCAAGTACGGGTCGATCCACAGAGACTGGGTGTGTTTTGGAGTTTCTAGCTATTTTGGGTTCTAAATTGCTATTGTTGGGCTTTGGGTACCAATAGACTTTGGGTTGAACTGAGCTTGGGCTCAGTTGGTCTTTGAAGTGTAAATGGGCTTTGGCCTTAAACTTAAGCTTTTGATTAAGCCCACAGTTGATTGGATTGGGCTTTTAAACTTAACCTAAACTGGGCTTTGAGCCTTAATGAAATGGGCCTCAGTGAACTAAACCTTGGGCTTTTTTTTTTGGAATTGCACTGGGCCTTGGGCTTTGAACCTTTGGTTTCGAAAAACTGGATTGGGCTCAGCTAGCTTTGGAAGGCAGCAGCAGTAGCAAGACTGCACAGCAGAAGGGCAGCAGCAGCAGCTGCAGGGGAAGGAAAACAACAGCAGAAGAAGTAGCAGCAGCACAAGTGCTGCACAGCAGGGAATGCAATGCAGCAGTGCAAAAAAAGAAGACTGCAGCACTGTACACAGCTGCACAAGCAGTGGAGAAGCAAGGTAGGGAAACAACAAGATAACAGCAAGCAAAGATGACAATGAAGAACAATTACAGGACAAGGACTAAACAAGCAGAGAGCAATGCAAAACAGCAAAGGGAAAGAACACAGCAACTACAAGCATAAAACAGTGCAAGATGAACCAAGGCCTAAGGCCAAGGGCAGGGTTGTGGAAAAACTAAAATGAAGCAATACTAAGGCAAGAATACAGGCATTCCTATAGAATGGGAAGAGAACTAGCTTGCTATGAGCACTAGTTTCTCCCAATGCTCAATCAACACTGCAACCTAAGCATACACAAGGAATGGCAAGAAAATCAGCTTGCTATGAGCACTGATTTCTTCCATTGCACAATCACATCAATGCTTCACAGATATCTAGCCTAGCATTCCATCAATTGTGACAGCAGTTTAAACATGACAGTGAACATTAACAAACATCAACAGGAGCATTACAACATTTAACATTAACATAACCAACTGAAATTAACAATGAACACATTAACAGAAACACTAACAGGAATTAATTTAACCTAACATGATAAACTAACACTAACAGGAAGCAAAAGGATTAACAGTAACATCAACAGAACATAGTAGACATGAACATGAAACTGAACTGAAATTTAAAACATTAACAGGACATGAAAGTCCTGGATGCTGGCTATTCCAAGCATAAAGTTTCTACACCAATCCCACACCCATATTTATACCCACAACACAAATTTCTCAAAACTACAAAATTAGGGTTCTTCCCCAAAAATCAGTTGAATTAGGTTTACCTAATTTCTTTGAAATTGATCCTTGAAATCGTCGACCCATGCTTTGTAATTGCTCCTACTCCATACCCATGCTCTATTTTGTTCTCTAGACTCATCTGTTTTAATGATTTATCACCTAGGGTTATGGTGTGAAATCATTAAAATAGAGGGCTAGAGAGAGTGAAAGGAAAGGGGGAAGTGTGGAGGTGATGTTTAGGGTGGTAGGGTGATGATGGTGTTCGTTGTGGTGATTGAGGTGGAGAAGGTGGTGGTGTACGGTGGAAGGGGAAGGTGATGGTGGTTCTCTGCTGTGGAGAAGTGAGGGAGGAGAGGTCGACTGTTTTGGGAAGGAGGGTATTAGGTATTTGGGTGTTAGGCGGGCGTATCGAGTTTGATGTTCTGCGACGCTGAGTCACTGGATGCGAAGCTGGTACGTGCATCGGACGGTGATGCGGAGGCAAGCGAGGAGCGACCGTCGGATGAATGGATACAACGAAACGAACGGTACTTGATGGAGTTAGGTACTGTAGTGTAAGGCGGAGATATCAATCTTCGATGCACAGCAAGGGAGCGACCGTTGGATTCAACTACCATCTAATCTGAAGGCTTGGAATTTCAGCGCTGTGGTGCTTGGCAGAGACTTCAGATTTTGATGCTCTATGAAGGAGCGACCATCGGATGCTTCTGAGAACTGATCTGATGGCTGAGAACGGAGGCGTTTTTGTGTGTAGAAAATGAGGTTGTGCGCACCATTCTTCGCGGCTTCCTTGCGTAATTTCTCCCGGCTTTTCACTACTTTTCTGCTCTTTTCGCTCCGCGACTCATCCGAACTTTATTTATTACCTAAAAATGCAAAATTAATTAATAAAAATATTTATTCTTGAAAACAATGAAAATACAGAATATGGGATAAAATGTAGAATTAATGCGCAAAAGATGAGTTAAATGCCAACAAAAAGGGATAAATATATACAATATTTGGCACTCATCACATATGCATACACTTGGTTCCCGGGTTATGGATTTATACACTAATGTGCGAACACATTATATATGCTTATATCCAAAGATGGTTACATAATCTCAACTCTACATTTCAATCATTGAAACATTCTTAGAGGATGTTATATAGTTGTTATTCACAAACTATTTTTCATCAAAAGGATTTTCAAGATATTGAATTGTCATCATGACATTCGTCATGATTAAAGATGAACTTGTCTAAAGCGAAATCTTACCCATTTCGAGAAACAGATAGGCGAGATAAACTCGGCACGAAATAGCAAATGTGTATAATTAAAATCTATATACTTATACGACTTTTGTCTCAAGAGTAGGAGATAGAGTAGATAGTCTTTTGAGTGATATATAAGATCAAGTCTCCACATACCTTTTAGTCGGATGAAGTTCCACTGGTTCCTTGAGTAGTTCTTCGTCTTTGTAATATGATCGCGTGGAGTCTGGATCTCAACTACACATAATTATCCTAGTCTGAGACTTAGCTCTTAGTAGACTAGAAATCAAGACATATAGTTTTGACATCTAAATTTGACAAACAAGCTTGAGATAGCAACGCTTACGAGTTTGACCGAGGACTGCTCTAACAATCTCCGCCTTTGTCAATTTTGGTGACAAAACTATCAATACACATGGATTACAAAATTAATAAAACTGTGTAGCTTCTCGTCCACATGCTTGATCTCCTTGGTTCTTCAACATTACTCGAAAACTTCGTCACTTCCAATTACTCCCATGATTCCATAGATGTTCAATTCAGCATCATACTTGTTGAAGATCTGTAGCCATAATAATGAGAAAATAAAAGCTCTCGATCATTGTTATACAGTGTCTTAGTATTATTATACAGCATCAAAGTTTAATTGTATCACAACTTCGACAACAATTTCTATGGTGATATGTATCACTCCCTCTTGGTCAATACTTTCATCTCGACATGAAAACCACACCCCCTTGCATAATGATCCGAAAACCATATGTATTTGTAGTGTGAACGACACATTAATTCTCCCCCTTTTTGTCAATAAAATTGGCAAAGGTACGAAAACTAGTGGGATCCTAATGAAACTTCCACGGAGATGCTTCAAGACCAAAGAAAAGCACATATCAACTTGTCTTAGATGCAATCATAAATCTTAAGCTAAATGCATTCATCAAGGAGTTTATAAAGATACAAGATAACCCCTAAAATATTCCACATCCGCACTCCCCAAAAAGATATGGAAATTAAGCGCCAGTTCAAAAAGAACTCTTCCCCATAAAATGTCATTCCCAAAAGAAAAACAAGAGCTACCTTACTTTCACGAGAAAAGAAGGATTTCTTTGGACACCAAAAACCACAAAGGAAATGATTTTGTAACCAAAAATCTCAATTAAACTAACCACAAGAGAGCCCATGATTAATTTAATCGGAATACTCAACCAAATTAATCACAAAAGAATTCATGATTAATCTAGTTGGAAATGCTCATATAAGAAGACTTACGGAGACGCACAGTATATACATAAAAATATGGATCAAGGAAGATCAATATTGTGGAATAGACAAAGATTCATTCTATTTTCATCATTGTTTGCATAATGACATATAATAGAGATAATCTTTGTAGACAAAAATTCATCCTATCTTCCATCAATTATTTGCATAATGTCATAATAGGTTCAATTTTTGTATGTCAATAGTTCATCGATCTTTTATCAATACATGCATATCGACATATGAAGGAGATAACATTTGACAAATTATGGGACAATCATAGTTCAGGGACGCAGACACACATATCCCATAACACACTGCAATATATAAAACCATAAAGATTAATACTGCAAAAATCCTCTTCCAAATCAACTTTATAATTTAAATAAATAAATCCAAAAACATTGCAAGATGAAAACATTGGACATAGATATGTGTAATCGAAATAATGGATATTCCAAACCCTAATTATCCTTATTAAATAAAAACAAGAATAAAATTCTCACAAGAAGTTTCCTAGACAAAACTTCGTCTACTAGAAACCGATCACAAGCTAAATCAAAGTTCATGTTCGACAGCTTCACGGGTTTTGAGACCTTTGAGCTTGGATTCATAGCGTCAAATGCGTCTTCAAAGAAGATATCCTCATTTAAAATCTCTTCAACATGTGATTTTATGAGACCAAGTTCAGTAGTAACCTTTTCCAACTCAATTCTAACCACATCAAGATCCTTCATAGTATCAACATGTTGCAGTTTTTGCTTCCTCAAAGTATTTAAGAAAGTCATGAACCACTTCAGCAGACACCATATCCTCATTCTCAACATCCTGATGTGAGTAGGCATAGTAGTATGAGGTATTAGGAGCAACATCTTCTACAAGGGTTCTTTTATTCCTCCCTTTTAATTCGAAACCAATACATTTCTCAAGAAATCCTCTTCCAAAATCACCATAGCGAGATGAAGGAGAAGACATTCTTGACAACTCACAAAATAACCTAGAGTATGCGTGCATGCCTTATGTAACTCAATAGGTTTGGTATTTAAAGGTTTCTTAGGGAAGGAATTTTTAGGGTTTCCTTAATTGATTCATGGCAGTCACATGGGTAACCTGTACGAACTCAACTTGACCCAACAGAAAGCACAAGAGTCGTACGTACACGAATTTACTGAAAACTTTTACTACGTGAAGATTTCACACTGGCTCAAAAAATCTATATCTCATGAGAGGTGCAATTTTTAGAGCACGGGAGTAGCAATTTTTCAACACAAAAAAAAACTTCAAGGGAAAAAGATACAAATACTTATACAAACATGTATGTAAACATAATCTAGCTAAGAGCGATAAGATCCTAGTCAGAAAATCAGAATACATTTATGTAATAAGTATACCTGATCAGATCTCACTCATCCAGGAATTTTGTGAGTGAGTTTCCAACCTTGTGATTAAATAGCACAAGTATGAGCCTTGAGCTCATCAAATGGACGTTGTTTTCGATTAATTCTCCTTTTCCACATTTCGGAGAAAAATCGCTTTGGTGTGGAAAGTTATCATAAAACTTACTATCATCAAAATACGACACATAATATGGGTTCTTACATGAAGGGGATTGTTTAGAAGGAGCAGACAACTTGTTGATGATTTCCTTATATCCTTCAATAATCCATTTTAGGTTGTCATCCATCCTCTCGTATCTGCATTCTTCACTTGATACTTTTTCCACATAAATGATATAATTATCTTCATCCTTGACAGGAGAGAGATCATGAGTTCTTCTTGGATGATATTTGTTAAGAGGTCTATTACGCTTACGAGCATTTGAGGAACTCATTGAACTGACCTTCCTGGTGAGAAACACAGAGTGTGTAATGAAACCAATCGGTTTAGACATACGATTGTCGGTTACACACCTTTAAGAATTAAATCTAAGGTGTGCTGAAGTCGAACCAAAGATTTGTTCTTCAACTTGGAGTTTGCCTTTTGCACTACATGCCAGCCGCATCTTCGCGCCAAGGCATGGCAACCATGCCAGCCGCACCACTGTTCCAATGGAAAACCATGCCAGCCACATCTCCGCGCCAAGGCATGCCAACCATGTCAGCCGCACCACTGTGTCAATGGAAAACCATGCCAGCCACATCTCCGCGCCAAGGCATGCCAACCATGTCAGCCGCACCACTGTGCCAATGGAAAACCAGGCCAGCCGCATCTCCGCGCCAAGGCAAGCTAACCATGTCAGCCATGTGCCAACGGAATGCCAAGCCCTTGGCCCCACCATGCGAAGCCAACCGCACCTTGCCATGGACCTAGCCATGCTAGCCGCCCCATGTTCCAAACGGTATGCCAAGCCCTTGGCCCCACCATGCCAAGCCAAACGCACCTTGCCTTGGCCCTAGCCATGCTAGACTCACCATGTGCCAACGGCATGCCAAGCACTTGGCCCCACCATGCCAAGACAAACACACCTTGCCTTGGACCTAGCCATGCTAGCCGCACCATGTGCCAAACGGCATGCCAATCCCTTGGCCCCACCATGCCAAGACAAACACACCATGCCTTGGCCCTAGCCATGCTAGCCATACCACGCGCTCATGGCATTCCAAATCCGCGACACCACTATACCATGCCGGCCTTCCCTATGCGGCTACCAAAACGAAGGCGTGTGACAATCAATGGTCTCCCTTAAATCCCATGAGAAAATCCTAGCCGTCCAAGGTTACCAGACAACGCATGGTAACATTTGACCCAAAACCCTAGTTTGTCCTTGCCAAGTCATGCCATGCCAACCTTGCCGCGCCTCCAAGATGGCCTTCCCTATACGGCTAAAAACGAAGGCGTGCGACAATCAACGGTAGTCCTTCAATCCCAGGAGCAAATCCTAGCCGTCCAAGGTTACCAGACAATGCATGGTAACCTTTGACCCGAAAACCCTAGTTTGGCCACGCCAAGGAATGCCATGCCAATGAAATGCCAACCTTGTCGCGCCACCATGCTGGCCTTCCCTATGCGGCTACCAAAACGAAGGCGCGCGATAGTCAACGGTCGCCCTTCAATCCCATGAGAAAATCCTAGCCGTCCAAGGTTACCAGACAACGCATGGTAACCTTTGACCCAAAACCCCTAGTTCGGCCACGCCAAGGCATGCCATGCTAATGGCATGCCAACCTTGACGCGCCACCATGCCGGCTTTCCCTATGCGGCTACCAAAACGAAGGCGTGCGACAATCAACGGTCGCCCTTCAATCCCAGGAGCAAATCCTAGCCGTCCAAGGTTACCAGACAACGCATGGTAACCTTTGACCCAAAAACCCTAGTTTGGCCATGCCAAGGCATGCCAACCTTGTCGCGCCACCATGATGGCCTTCCCTATGGGGCTACTAAAACGAAGGCGCGCGACAATCAATGGTCGCCCTTCAATCCCAGGAGAAAATCCTAGTCGTCCAAGGTTACCAGACAACGCATGGTAACCTTTGACCCAAAACCCTAGTTTGGCCGCACCAAACCGCGCCAAGGCATGCCATGCAAATGGCATGCCAACCTTGCTGGCCTTCCCTATGCGGTTACCAAAGACGAAAGCGTGCGACGATCAACGATTACCTTTCCTCTTAAGATGCAAAATCTCGACCGTCGAAGGTCACCAAGCCAGCAAGTCTCCCAAGATCGACTTGCCGGGCGACACAAACAGCTACATGTTTTCCACGAAAACATTCGAGACATCAACACACATCACAAACTGGGGGATCCTCTTTGGGTATTGGTTTGGCGGTTTACAGCGTGCGGCGTATACTACGCCTGTCATAAGGAAGTGTCATAAGGATGAGGCGGTTAGTAAATACAGGTAGTAATGGTGAAATACTCTCTTTTATGGAACATCAATTCCATGCGTTAACGGTTACCACCTCCTCCCATTTACTCACCCGTTTTTCCATTCCTTAATGAGACCAGAATACGTTGCACTTCGACTTGTATAAATAGGTCTTACCTATTTCCACCGAATAACAAGTTCAGTGAGGATCATACAACATTCGGAAAATATTTGCTAGCTTTCCATTTGTTAGCTTCCCACTTTCTGATACAAGTCGTAGAAAACAACTACTCTTCCAGAAATCAACTATTCTGGTCTCATCACTTTCCTTGCTTCCCTCCCCAAAACCAACCCATTATCCTTCACTTTGTGACCGAAGCAAGTCTGGAACGGCCATTTCTTAGTTTAGGCCGGATTTGTACAGATTGATCTCTCGAATCTAAAGTACTCCTTTGTAGTACATTGTTTAGGTTTTAAATTCGTTTCTCACCCACACGCCCGAAATTACCAAAATCAGCAGAAACCATTTTCACCCACAAATAATTGGCGACCACAGTGGGAGATTGATCTTTCGGTTACAATGTCAATTTTCTATCATCAATCTGATACTTCGACCCAGACGTCAGGACGGTAGAGGCAAACGATCCTCTCAGGGATCGACGACTCAGTTACCAGACGGCCCGATACGATCCGTTCATGGATCGACGACTCAGTTACCAGACGACCCGATTACCAGTCATGACACGGCAAGGGGAGACTAGGGACTTCCCAGAGGTTAAAAGCAAACGATCCCCCCCAGGGATCGACGACTCGATTATCAAGTGACTCAGGAACGACTGGGGACTTTCTACAATCGCGGTACTTCCCACAAAACTCGGACTTGCGCCTGACTCATTTTTCGTTAGCAGATCCACCGAGTAAGTCTTGCCTAGACAAAATACGTGGTTTACTATTTCAAGTTTTCACGGGAATGATAAAATCGATAGCCATATTATGTTTCATCCCATGTCATCTATCGACACGCAACGTTCATGGTTCCATATCTTTCCTAGGATGTTTGTGTCACTTATAATCATAAGCAAAAACGGCATCATCCTAAAACAGTCCATCCCGAATAATAATCCAAAACCCTCATAGGTAACGCTTGTCTATCAACCCAAAAATCCAGAAAATCAAAACCATAAGCCAGGTGTTTCATTTGCCTTTAAAAAAACAGAAGAATTTCAGAAGACAGAAGTGCATTCAAAGGAAGCCATTCAACGGTGTTTTGCTATTGTCGAAGAAGGCGTCATTCGTCATTTGGAGGACCGCCTGTTTCAGCTCCAACTCTTTGGACATCCTTTTGACCTCCGCTTCTTGTTGTTTGACCACGTCCTCAGAAGGACCTTCGGTCACCTTGGCCTGCAACTTTTGGATCTCAGAGAAACCATAACCCCCAGTTCTTCATGGAATCAGTCACCTACCTGTACGTACCTACTTTGCTTAATAACGATTACCAGTAACTATTCATGAGGTATCCGATTCTGATACGGTGATATTCGAAGAGAAGAACAGTACTTCTACAAGTTCATGAATTGCATACCTGTGGCTAGGGTTTACACCAGTTCGGAAGAACAATATTTCTACAAATTTATGGAAGGCATACCTATGGCTAAGGTTTGCACCAACACAACAAGAAAATAAATTGGAAGAGAAACGCTGGAGTTAGACCTGGAATATGCTTGCCCACTTTATTGCTACCGCGCTACGCCAAGCCAGCGTCGTGCCAAGCCAACAGTCTGCGCCACGCAAAGCCAACGCCGTGTCAAGACAGCGCCCATTCCAAGCCGATCCAGCGCTAACAGCTTGCATATTTCCAGCGCCAACAGCTTGCATCCTTCCAGCACTAACAACGTGCATCTTTACAGCAGCTTGCATCCTTCCAGCGCTAACAGCTTGCATCTTCCAAGCACCAGCAGCTTGCATCTTTCCAGCGTTGCTTCTGAACGCCCAGTGGAATGGAATCAGCAATCCAATTTCATAACACGTAAAAGGAATGACTTCTCCAAAATCGAGGCAAAGAAAATCAGCAACCCCCCCCCCCCCCGAGTTCACAAAGACTCTCTTCATGTCAAGAGCTGCATGATTTCTCGGGACTTCGCTCACAAAATCGTGCAGTCTATGATGAAACACTTATGTGAGATTCTGTAGGCGCAGCATCAAGGCATATTTGCAGCCCTCAACCGCACTGTATCAGGGAAGCAGCCGCTTCCAACCAGATAAGTTGTTCCCAAACCCCAACCTCTCCTGGAAAGCACGATTGATAGATGGAACTGGGGACTCCTAACCATTGTTCGCATGAAGGGTATCCAGTTTGACATCCCACTGATTAACGTAGCCGCTCCGCTTCAACGTTCACCCCGACAGCCACTTTCGCTTCAACGCTCGCTCCAGCAGCCGCTCTGCTTCAGCGTTCTCTCCATAAGCTGCTCCAGGACCCGAAGCCGAAGCTTTAGCGTTTGGCTTCTTAAGTTTCAACATCCTCTCCAAGAGCCAAAGTTGCTTCAACGCCGCTTCTTCCTGTAAAGGGTCGTACCACCACGCTCCCCATGTCAAGGATCATGGTCACAGCCAACCAATCTTCGTAGTCATGCCCATCTTATGATCCATCTCGCCAAAACTCGTGATCATGGACAGTTTGCTCGCTTACACATCCAGCCAATCCTTTTACTTCCACGGAAGCCCATACATGTAGGATCAGAATCTCGCAACAATTATGTTTCAGCGAAATTATCAATGGTATTGCACAATAGCGTCGCAGAACAATTTCAGAAACGACGTCAGCAAGAATCACGAGAAAGATGTGATAGTCTTGCGAAAATTAGAGAGCTTGCGAAGTTAACATTTTTAAGGTTGCGAGAATGTCGCAAGCTATATCCGAAAATAAAGGATAGATTAGCTGTCATCCACTATGTATTTCCTTATAAATAGTCATTCGAGTTGTAAAGGAGGGGGAGATCTTTTTTGAGTAAGGAACAAGTAAATAGGAGAGAGAAAGTTCAGAACAGAGATCATTCTTGATTTCTTTATTTTCCTTGTAAGAACATTCAGAATTTAGTCAATAAAATTAAGAGTGTAAACCTAAGAATGAGCTGATCAACAATAAAATTATATGAGGGGTGTATTGTCGGAATTCCTGCAACTACATAATGGCGCTAGAAACAGGGAGATTGAAGATCGAAAGTTGAAGATTGTTGATTGAGAAGATTCAAATCAAGAAAGTGATTAAACAAATCAGTGAATCAGTTAGAGGAAAGATGAATAGAATTAGTGAAAATGGCAAAAAATTGGAGTGTAATATGATAACAAAAAGCTTGGTTAATGAATTCCATTAAAACATCAAAGGAAGAATACATAAACGAAACTTTGAAGGAAAAAAAATTATGGCGGTAGAAAAAACTTCACCCTTGAAAGATTTGGAAAAGCAAAGAATTGCGTTCATGGCGGAAGAAATACCAAAAGAAAATTTGAACCATACATCTCCGTTGGTCATCACAGTGCCTATTACACGAAAAGAGAAGGAGACAGCAATAAAATCCACAGGAGAATGGATGTTGAACAGTTTTTTAATTGATACAGGAAGTTCAGTTGATATAATATTTTATCATGCATTCCGGGGAATGGGATTAAAGGACGAAGAAATGTCCAGTTCAACATATTTTGTTCACGGCTTTGGAAAATCCACAACAAAACCTAAAGGAGAAATAGTCGTACGAATTCCACTTGGAGAAATCGAAACACATGTGACATTGTGCGTGGTGGATATGGAATCTCCATATAATATGTTATTAGGAAGATCATGGATACATGCGATAAAAGATGTGGTATCAACGTTGCATCAATGTATTAAATTCCCCACTCCAAGTGGAATAGGTGAAATCAGAGGAGATGTTGACAATGCGAAATTATGTCATCAAATTGAAGTAAGGCGTTATGAAGGACAAGCAAAAAAGAAACAATTTCGCAGAAAATTGGTAAAGGAAGCAAAGAAGGAAGAAGAATTTAGAATATATATGAAAAGGGAAAAAGAAGGCAAAGGAATACCCAACGAAATTTCGGAAGAAGGGGAAGGACCCATAAAAGAAATTAAAGAACCCACACCAATGGGAGAACCTAAACCCAGTTACACTTCCGCAGAACCACAAAAGAAATAAATGTTGGGACTGTAGAGGAGCCTCTAATATTGAGAACTGGAACCAAAATGGATATAGAAGAAGAAGAAAGAACTGTCAACTTACTGCGAGAATATAAAGATATTTTCGCAGGAAACATGGATGAGATACCAGGAATAGATCCAACAATTGCTTGCCACAGATTGGAGATTAACAAAAATGTGAGACCATTTAAACAGAGAATAAGAAAAATCGCAACAACTTACCATTCCCAAATAGAAGAAGAATTGCAGAAAATGCTGGAGACAGGAATTATAAGAGAAGCTAAATACCCAGAATGGATAGCGAATATGGTCATTGTCCCAAAGAAAAACAAAGGAATCAGGATTTGCATAGATTTCACCGATTTAAACAAAGCTTGCCCCAAAGATAGTTTTCCATTACCAGATATTCCTCAAATGGTGGAATCCGCAGCGGAAAATGATAGGGTATCATCTTTAGATGGGTACAAAAATTATAACCAAATCCCTCTCGCTGAAGAAGATCAAGAACATACTGCTTTCTTTTCCCCTAGAGGTTTATATTATTACACGAAAATGCTATTTGGTTTGCGAAATGCGGGAGCAATATATCAAAGAATGGTAGAGAAGGTGTTCACAAAATGGATACACAAAACATTAGAAGTATACGTGGACGACATGTTAGTAAAGAGTAAAGAGGCTAAAGACCATGTACAAGACTTGAGGGAGATTTTTGAACAAATGCGGTAGTATAACATCAAATTGAATCCCGAGAAGTGTACTATTAGAGTTGCATCGGGAAAAATTTTAGGCTAAATTGTATCAAAGTAAGGAATACAGGTTGATCCAGAAAAAGTGCAAGCAGTTCGTGACATGCCAACACCAGCAACAATAAAAGATGTACATAAGTTGAATGGGCTTCTAGCTTCGCTGGGGAGATTCATTTCGCGATCATCAGACAAATGCAAATATTTTTTCGATATACTCAATAAGGGTGCAAAATTTAAATGGAGTGATGAATGTGAAAAGGCTTTTCAAGGAATCAAAGAACATCTTATGAATACAACTATTTTGCAAAAGGCAGAACCAGGAAAATAATTATTGATTTACCTTGCGACAACGTCGCATGCATTAAGTGTTGTGTTACTGCGAGTAGACGCATGAGTGGAGAAACCCATTTATTACATTAGCAAAACTTTTAATACCGCAGAGAATAATTACTCAAAGATTGAAAATTTAATCTTAGCATTAGTTTATGCATCGTTTAAGCTCCGCATATACTTTCAAGCACACAAGATAAAGGTATTAACAAAAGTACCAATTGAATCAGTGATGAAGAATTCTAAAAGATCAGGAAGGGTGGAGAGATGGAATGCACAAGTAGGCCATTTTGATATTTAAATATGAAGTTTTGTCTTCACCAAAATCACAAGTTGTTGCGGATTTCTTGGAAGAATTTCCTTTAGAAGAAGATGAAGCAGTAGAAGAAATGACGGATGTAGAAGAAGAACATGGAGATCCAAAAGATTTATTAATAGAACCAAATAGATGGGAAATATTGGTAGATGGATCATCAAATGGAGAAGGAAATGGAGTTGGAATTGTTTTAATTTTTCCAGAAGGAATAAAGATGGTTTTTTCAATCAGATTGGAATTTGCATCCACCAATAATGAAACAGAATATGAAGCTATGATACATGCATTAAAATTCGCAATAGAAATGAAACTAGAAAATGCTAGGATCACTAGTGATTCGCGACAAAGATATCTTTACATTCATATTCGAAAATATCATTTGCAGATTCAGAATACCTGCACAGTTGGTATCTGATAATGGGAAACAGTTTGAGGGACAGAACATAGAAATGTTACTTAATGCATTCAAGATAAAGTGTGGAAAGTCAACTCCTTTGTATCCACAAGCTAATGGGAAAGTAGAAGCAACAAATAAAATAATTGCAGATATATTAAAGAAGAAATTGGAAGGACATCACAGATCATGGTGCGAACAAGTACATAATGCAGTATGGGCTTATAATACAACTAGAAGAGAAGCTATTGGAATGTCACCTTTTTGTTTAACATACGGAGTTGAAGCGGTGTTACCAACAGAAGTTGTTATTCCGACAACAAAAAGAGAAGCTTGGGAGAAGAATATTAGTGCGGGTTTAATTTTAAACAAAGTTGATGAATTAGAAGAAAAAAGAGAAAAATCTTTACAACATATGGAGAATTATCAGCGAAGATTAGCTCGAGAATATAATAAACGTGTCAAAATACGTGAATTTCAACCAGGAGATTTAGTTCTGCGAGAAACACCAATATATGAGAAAATGGTAGAAAATTAGTGAAAAAGTGGGATGGACCTTACATCATTAAGGAGATAGTTGGAACAGGAGCTTATAGATTAATGGATCCAAAAGGGAGAGATGTCGGTCATAGATTAGACAGACCATGGAACAGGTTGTATTTGAAAAGATATTATCAGTAAGAAGCTTTGAGAAGGTATTTAATTCTGAAAAAATAATTGCAGAATTATCATATCAAAAGAAGATCATGATGTGCGAAATTGTCGCAGAGATAACCACAGAACAATGACATAAAAGAAAGGGGCGAACCTTTATGGCGTACACCCTAGTTCGCGAATAAAATTTCGCAAGAGGCAAATGTAAGACCTAAAGTACGTCATATTAGGGGGTACCTGTTACATGGCTCAGGGAAAGGCTACACCGCCACCGGAACCTGAGTCATGGAGATTTGGGGTTAATAAAACCCATCCGGGAGAGGCACCTTGGATTCTCAAATTAAGCATATGACTTAGGTTGGGCGACTAAGGTAATAAGGACTCTCCCAAGGAGTGCAGATATGATCAAGGCGCCGAGGTACACGGTTGATTCAAGAGTGCCGAGGGAGTTTGAAGCGTCCTTGCCATTCTTGACAAGTCTTGGCTTATACTGCACTCGGCCCGAAGAAAACCCCACTTAGGGTGCAGTCTCGTAACCATAATCCCTATAGGTAAAAGGGATAAGAGGCTGTGAAAACAATTGGTTGTTGTTAAGACTGGATGGGAGGAGCTAACCTTGCATGGTAGAAGTACGCCTCCTTGAAGGGGCAACCAGGGGGAAGATAAGGGCGGCACCCTCCATTAGGGAGCTGATAAGTGTCTTAAGACGCAAATGTCATGAGGCTTATTATTCGCAAGGATAATTAACGCTTGTCATATTTGTGCAACAATCCTGAAGAGGCAATAATACAAAAGAAAAAGATGAGATCAATGGGTTTACGCATGAAAGTGCGAAGACGTCCTGCGATTTCATCGCAAGACGGAAATGTCATGGGGCTTTATTTTTGCAAGAATATTTAGGCCGGTCATATTTTCGCAACATTCCTGAAGAGGCCGTAATACAAAAGAAAAAGTTAAGACAAGATCAATGGGTTTTTGTATGAAAGTGCAAGGACGTCCTGCGATTTTGTCGCAATGACAAGAGATGGCATAATAATACCTTTAATTAGGAAGGAAAAATAAGACCATATAATAACACAAACTAATTATAAGCATTCATAACAGATTATTTTTTGCAAGAAAGATAATGAGAGGCAAGTATGGGAATCGATATACAAGAAGCATTATCTTTCTTATCAACAAAATATTAAAAGAAAAAGTTGACTCCAAAGTCGATTGAAAAATGTAGCTCTCAAAAGTGATAAAAATAAGACAGCTCAAGAAAACAAAGCTAGAAAAGAAGCTCAAGCTTCAATCTCAATATCAGTAGCATGAGATGGCAGAAATTCTTCGCCAACATTCTCGCAAGCTTCTCCTTCATTTCGCCTTTGATCTTCGCCATGACTAGCATTTTGATTATCGCCAACAATTACTTGACTAACATCTTGATTATCTCCAGCAACTACTTCTTCAGGAGAAATTTCTTTCTCATTCTGATTAACACCAGCAAATACTTCTTTAGAAGAAACTTCTTCTTCATCTTCCAGGAAATTATCCTCTGCACCGCTTTCATAATCATAATCACTATCAGCAGGACGGGGAACTTCATCATCATCTACTTCTAAAGGATCAATTGATGTAGGAGGAAGAGAGTTGGACAATAAAATGTCATTTACAAGGACTTCAGCTCGGAGATGAACTTGGCGAAGAAGTGCTCTTTGATGATTCCTATCTTGAATATCCTTAAAATAAGCAAGATAATCAAGTCTTCTTTCTGCCCGGTCGCGAGAACCAGTAAGGGTAGAGACGAGTAATGCATTCTCTTTGCGAATTTTAGCATATTTATCCTCCAGATCAGAAATAGAAGAATGAAGATTCTTCTCAGACTCTGCGGAAAATAGAATACAAAATTTTATTAAGATAAGGAATTCAGAGAGATATGACAAAGGAAAGATAATTAAGGCAGTAAAACTATTATGACTACCTTCCTTTTGCAAAATAAGGTGTTGAATTAAGGATAGACAACTATTCTCCCAATGATCCATTGCGTCATCAAATTTATCTCCAACTAAACCTTTAAGTCGAGACTGAAGATTTTTCTCTTTAGAAACAAGGAAGGCATTTTTCTTCGCAAGAGAAGAATAAAATTCTTCTAATTTGGAATATTGTTCTTTAAGCTGATTTGCCTTCACACTTAAAGCTATTCTACCTTGAATGAGTGTATCTCTTTCAGCGATAGATGATTTTGTTACTTCTTTAAGTTCATTTCTTAAAGAGCGAAGAGATTTCTCTTGGTCAGAACATACTTTTTGAAGAATATTAAGTTGTTGCGAAGATATCGCCATCTTGTTTAAACAAACTCTCTTCTCTTGAGATAAGGTTTTATTCTCATATGATAAAGTTTCCATCCCTAAATTAGCTTTGGTTAAAGAATAAGAAAGACGAGATACTTCATTACTTAATAGATCTTGTCTTTGAACTAATTGGGTATTTTCATTGGTAAGATTATTTATTTGATCAAGAGAATATGAATAGAGGTTATCTAATTGGTTATATTGATCCATTAAGACTTCTTTATCAACACGAGCTTCTTCAACAGCATATTCAAATTGATATCTGTCCATTACTCGTTTCTGATTTAATGCTTAACATGCGAAAGAAGGATTTAAAGGATAATTAAACATGGGAAGGATAAAACCATCGAAAAGGCAAATTAAAGACATAGATGAGGAAATCATACCTCTTAATCATCATTCTTCTTGCGAAGATTGTCACAACACAGCAAAACATTCTGAAGTTTCTGATTTTCAAGACGAAGAGCATTATATTCTTTTTCTAAAGCTGTCTGCGAAGTAGCTTTGTCAGAACCCAAATGCTTGCTCAGAATTTCGCAAACATTAGACTTGATGGGATCAGTAGAAGACTTCTTGCCATCATCCAGAATCTCAGATAAAACCTTGAAAGCAATATATATCCCTTCCACGGTTTCTTTCGATAAAGTAATAGACTTGGTAGAGAACTAGTAGAAATAGAAGGTCGAGAAACATTCTCAATGGGAAGAGAAGAGGTTTCATTCGTAGAAGGATCCATAAGGGTAATTTCAATCATCGAAAGATCAACTAGAGAAATGAAGTCAGAGGCAGCATTTTCGTGAGTTGGAGATAAAGGTTTATCTTGCGAAAAGGTCGCAGGAAATTTGGAAGAAATAAAATCAGAAGCAGCATCTTCACGAACTGGAGACAAAGGTTTATCTTGCGAAGATGTCGCAGAGATTTGGAAGAAATGAGTAGGTGGAAGGGAACAGAAGTTGGAACAGCCTTGAGGTGGCGAGATTTCTTGTGAGGTTTATGAAGATCTTTATCACCCTGTGAATTACAATCTAGATAAGAAACAGAGGCAATAATATTGTTATTAGAAAAAGATAGTGTTTCTTACTACCTTCTCATTCGCAGACTTTCTTTTGTGCGCGACAACTTTGTGCTGTGATTAGGGATTGTTAGGGTTTTGAAATGTAAATTTAGTGTTGGAGCCGCTTTTGCTGAAATAACAAGAGTATGTGAATCACATAAATAACATCATAAAAGGCAATAAACAAGATTAATTTCAAATATATCAATTTCAGCAAAACTTATAAGGAAGAAAAGAGAAGATTAACCTTGATGAATCCATGAAAAATGATAGAAGGGAGATTGTATTGAGGAAGATCACGAACTATGAAGATCTAGTTTGAAGATGAAGAAGAACTTAAAAAGATTGAATAGGAAAGAAGAAAAATTGCAATAACAGAATTTGCAGAAGAATGATGAAGTTGCAGAGAGAATAAAAGGAAAGAAGAAGAGAATGAAAAGAAATATATATAGAGGGAATTTTTCCTCTAGAAAATAAACACGGTTAATACGGAAAGATTTAAGCGGTTAAAAGGTAACGGTTACAAAAGACGTGTCGAGAAATAAATGGAAGAAAGAATACGTGTGATAAATGTAGAATATGAGAAGATAAGCAGTTGCGGCATTTCTCACATCGTTCTCTACTTTGCAGAGAATATATGAGAAGAGGCAAGATGTAGGATCAGAATCTCGCAACAATTATGTTTCAGCGAAATTATCAATGGTATCGCACAATAGCGTCGCAGAACAATTTCAGAAACGATGTCAGCAAGAATCACGAGAAAAATGTGATAGTCTTGCGAAAATTAGAGAGCTTGCGAAGTTAACATTTGTAAGGTTGCGAGAATGTCGCAAGCTATATCCGAAAATAAAGGACAGATTAGCTGTGATCCACTATGTATTTCCTTATAAATAGTTATTTGAGTTGTAAAGGAGGGAGAGATCTTTTTTGAGTAAGAAACAAGTAAATAGGAGAGAGAAAGTTCAGAACAGAGATCATTCTTGATTTCTTTATTTTCCTTGTAAGAACATTCAGAATTTAATCAATAAAATTAAGAGTGTAAACCTAAGAATGAGATGATCAACAATGAAATTATATGAGGGGTGTATTGTAGGATTTCCTGCAACTACAATACAATTACAGCCAACCTACTTTGTTACCACGACAATGTAGTCTCTTTTGATTACATCTGGTACCAAGAACTGTTGCCGCCCATTTGTTGATACCATCCAGAGCTTCACAGCAGCAATCACTACAAAGATGGAAACATGTAAACCATACTTGAGGACTGAGGATATACATGGAATCCCTTCACTGTCAAAGCTCGGAAGATACAGTCAACCAAAAAGTCATGGCCACAACAAGGTCACCTGCTCTTCAAGGATGCAGAGCAAGAATATCATCACCTCTCTGTTTAGAAGACGCGTTCAACACTTTACGAGGCCGCGGAGGATCCCAAGCCTGCTCAGAGGAAAACAACTTCAGAAACTGAAGAAAAAATACGACTGGGGACTTCTCATCTCAATCCATCCCGACGACCATCAAAGACTCATGAGATAACACCAGAGACGCGGCTGAAAAATTTTCTTGAAGAAACAGAGGGGGCCATGATAAACAACATAACTCTCTCATTCCTACCACTTCACTATCCAAAATATTTCATCATGTAATTTCTGAGCATCACAGCATCACATCCAGAAGAGTACGATAATCTTATATCAAATACCGTGGACGTGGATTCAAGGCGATGCAATGAAAGTAGGCTACACATGGCGACTACCAGCATGGGACGGTTTCACTCCTCTCAACTTGGTTATTTATGATTTCAACATCGTCACTGCCGAAGTTTTACGAGCCGCGGGAATTCACTTCCGAAGTCGAACGATGCTGACGGCTCCATTCCAATCCGAACGATGCTGACGGCTCCATTCCAAGCCGAACGATGCTGACGGCTCCATTCCAAGCCGATAGATGCTGACGGCTCCATTCCAAGCCGAACGATGCTGACGGCTCCATTCCAAGCCGAACTATACTGACGGCTTCATTCCAATCCGAACGATGTTGACGGCTTCATTCCAAGTCGACCATTGCTGACGACTCCATTCTAAGCCTACCAACGCTGACGACTCCATTCCAAGCCAATACAACGCATGCCTTGCCTCTCCAAACACCATGCCATTGCCTTGGCCCCACATGCCAAGCCGTCCACGCCATGGCTTGCCGTGTCAATACCAACAAATTCGCCAAGCCAGCGTCATGATGTTCCCTAGCCCAGTCAAGGTGATATATGGCCATACCAAGCCGGCAATTTTCGTCTCACCACTCCACGGTCTGCATCCCCAGTACATTTTATGCAAGGCCGCCAACACGGGAAGCACAAACTCTCTTTACCTATCGAAAAGGTTAGTCGGACTTTCCTGACCATCTTATTACGACCTGTTTCGATTTCTTGTCCTAGCCAGTCACCATCTTATACCTACCTCACAATGATGCTCCCGTTCTGAGCTAAGCAGGGGACTTAATGTTGATGGTGGTTTTTAGCCTAGGGTTAAAATCGTAAAACCGCACATATGACATGACGTCATTATGACCATTAGCACATTTATTGAAACGATCAGCATGCTTACGTAAGAATTACCAGGGTACCTTTTTGTTATGTGTCATGTTCCACGGCAGAACCCTTAACATTGATTGACATCACCCGTGCAAAACCCTAATTCTCATGCTACCGCACCAAGGCATGCAAACCATGCCAGCCGCACTACCGTGCCAATGGAAAACCATGCCAGCCACATCTTCGCACCAAGGCATGCCAGCCGCACCACTTTGCCAATGTCAAACCATGTCAGCCACATCTCTGCGCCAAGGCATGCCAACCATGCCAGCCGCACCACTGTGCCAATGGCAAAATATGCCAGCCACATCTCCGCGCCAAGGCATGCCAACCATGCCAGCCAAACCACTGTGTCAATGACAAACCATGCCAGCCACATCTCCATGCAAAGGCATGCCAACCATGTGCCAACGGCATGCAAAACCCTTGGCCCCACCATACCAAGCCAACCGCACCTTGCCATGGCCCTAGCATGCTAGCCGCACCATGTTCCAAACGGCATGCCAAGCGCTTGGTCCCACCATGCCAAGCCAAACGCACCTTGCCTTGGCACTATCCATACTAGCCGCGCCATGTGCCAAATAGCATGCCAAGCCCTTGGCCCCACCATGCCAAGCCAAACGCATCTTGCCTTGGCCCTAGCCATGATAGACACACCACGCGCTCATGGCATTCCAAATCCGGGGGCCCACTATACCATGTCGGCCTTCCCTATGCAGCTACCAAAACGAAGGCGTGCGACAATCAACGGTCGCCCTTCAATCCCAGGAGCAAATCCTAGCCGTCCAAGGTTACCAGACAATGCATGGTAACCTTTGACCCAAAACCCTAGTTTGGCCACGCCAAACCACGCCAAGGAAAGCCATGTTAACCTTGCCGCGCCACCACACTGGCCTTCCCTATGCGGCTATCAAAACGAAGGCGTGCGACAATCAACGGTCGCCCTTCAATTCCAGGAGCAAATCCTAGCCGTCCAAGGTTACCAGACAATGCATGGTAACCTTTGACCCGAAAGCCCTAGTTTCGCCACGCCAAGGCATTCCATGCCAATGGCATGCCAACCTTGTCGCGCCACCATGCTGGCCTTCCCTATGCGGCTACCAAAACGAAGGTGTACGACAATCAACGGTCGCCCTTCAATCCCAGGAGCAAATCCTAGCCGTCCAAGGATACCAGACAGCGCATGGTAACCTTTGACCCAAAAACCCTAGTTTGGCCACGCCAAGGCATGCCAACCTTTCCGCCACCATGCTGGCCTTCCTTATGCGGCTACCAAAACGAAGGCGGGCAACAATCAACAGTCGCCCTTCAATCTCAGGAGCAAATCCTAGTCGTCCAAGGTTACCAGACAACGCATGGTAACCTTTGACCCAAAAACCCTAGTTTGGCCACGCCAATGGCATGCCAACCTTGTCGCGCCACCATGCTGGACTTCCCTATGCGGCTACCAAAACGAAGGCGTGCGACAATCAACGGTCGCCCTTCAATCCCGGGATCAAATCCTAGTGGTCCAAGGTTACCAGACAACGCATAGTAACCTTTGACCCAAAAACCCTAGTTTGGCCACGCCAACCCACGCCAAGGCATGCCATGCCAATGGCATGCCAACCTTACTGTGCCACCATGCTGGACTTCCCGATGCGGCTACCAAAACGAAGGCGTGCGACAATCAACGGTCGCCCTTCAATCCCAGGAGAAAATCCTAGCCGTCCAAGGTTACCAGACAACGCATGGTAACCTTTGACCCAAAAACCCTAGTTTGGCCACGCCAAGGCATGCCATGCCAATCTTGCCGCGCCACCATGCTGGACTTCCCTATGTGGCTATCAAAACGAAGGCGTGCGACAATCAACGGTCGCCCTTCAATCCCAGGAGAAAATCCTAGCCGTCCAAGGTTACCAGACAATGCATGGTAACCTTTGACCCAAAACCCTAGTTTGGCCGCGCCAATGGCATGCAACTTTGTCGCGCCACCATGCTGGCCTTCCCTATGCGGCTACCAAAGACGAAAGCGTGCGGCAATCAACGGCTACCTTTCCTCTTAAGATGCAAAATCTCAACCGTTGAGGTCACCAAGCCAGCAAGTCTCCCAAGCTCGACTTTCCGGGCGACACAAACAGCTACATGTTTTCCACGAAAACATTCGAGACATCAACACAAATCACAAACTGGGGGATCCTCTTTGGGTATTGGTTTGGCGGTTTACAGCGTGCGGCGTACACTACGCCCGTCATAAGGAAGTGTCATAAGAATGAGGCGGTTAGTAAATACAGGGAGTAATGGTGAAACACTCTCTTTTATGGAACATCAATTTCATGCGTTAACGGTTACCACCTCCTCCCATTTACTCACCCGTTTTTCCATTCCTTAATGAGACCAGAGTACGTTTCACTTCGACTTGTATAAATAGGTCTTACCTATTCCATCGAACAACAAGTTCAGTCAGGAGCATACAACATTCGGAAAATATTTGCTAGATTTCCATTTGTTAGCTTCCGACTTTCTGATACAAGTCGTAGAAAACAACTACTCTTCCAGAAATCAACTATTCTGGTCTCATCACTTTCCTTGCTTCCCTCCCCAAAACCAACCCATTCTCCTTCACTTTGTGACCGAAGCAAGTCTGGAACGGCCATTTTTTGGTGTAGGCCGGATTTGTACAGATTGATCTCTCGAATCTAAAGTACTCCTTTGCAGTACATTGTTTAGGGTTTAAATTCGTTTCTCACCCACACGCCCGAAATTACCATAAAGCATAAACCATTTTCACCCACAAACAAGAAGACTTTTTTAAACATCCTTGAATGGAGAGTTTACTCAAGATATGTTCAATTTCCAAAGCATCCTTTTTAAGTTTTGCCTCAAGTAGGATACAAGTTGATCGAACTTTAGGGTTTTCCTTATAAGAAGCCTTTTCACTGGAGCCACAGTCTCTTACTACACCAAGGAGAACATTGACATGATTTTTCAACCGTTTGAATCTATCATCTTGGATTATGACAAGATTTAAAACCAGTTTACTTTCTATATCTATTTCCTCTTGAACAACAGAGTCAGATTCATCGGGATAACACATGTCCGTATTAGTCTGTTTCATTTTAACATTAGGTTCGCCTATATCCGAGATTGAAAAATCTTTCTCTTTAAAAGATCTATTTGAAACAGAGTTTTTATTTCTGGTTATGCGTTTATCTGAAATAGTAATGCCGTCCATAGAGTCAGATCGCTACAAACACAGAATTTTGAGGTCTTGAACGTGTTTTCCTGCTCTAATACCAATTGAAAATGCGGGGGTCTAACAACCACACCCAATATTTCGATTAGCAATCTATATGGACTAACTCCAATATAATTTTAAGAGAATCAAATAGACAATTAGAATCAATCTTAATAAAAAGTATATCAAAGATTTTATATCTCGATCTCTTGATTTAATCCTTACTCAAACAAATAGAAATCTGCGAGTCTTAATTAAATACAAGAGAAATAACCTGGATGGTACCAAAGACCAATATCCAAGGATCAATCAATTTCAATCAACAACCAAAGCTTGGATTTCACAATTGATCGATACAACGCACAACTTGTGATATTTCAATTATATAACAAAATATAATGCGGAAAAGAAATAACACAGACACCAGAATTTTCGTTAACGAGGAAACCGCAAATGCAGAAAAACCCCGGGGCCTAGTCCATATTGAACACCACATTGTATTAAGCCGCTACAGACACTAACCTACTACAAACTAGCTTCGGTCTGGACTGTAGTTGAACCCCAATCAATCTCACACTGATTCAAGGTACAGTTGCGTTACTTACGTCTCTGACCCCAGCATGGTGCTATGCACTTGATTCCCTTAGATGATCTCACTCACAACCAAGAGTTGCTACGACCCAAAGTCGAAGACTTTAATAAAAAAAATTGTATCACACAGAAAAGTCTACGATAATAGATAAATCTATCTCCCACAAATATACCAACAATTTTTGTTCCGTCTTTTGATAACATCAAGGTGAACATGAACCAATCGATAACCTGGACTTATATTCCCAAACAACAGCCTAGAATTATCAAACACCTCACACTAATCTTAATCGACTAGCGAAACAAGATAATGCGGAATCACAAACAATGAGACGAAGATGTTTGTGACTTCTTTTATCTTGCCTATCGGAGATATAAAATCTCAAGCCAATCTTACGATTGTACTCTTAAGATATAAATGACAAGATCAGATCACACAACTACAAAGAAAATAGTTTGGTCTGGATTCACAATCCCAATGAAGTCTTTAAGTCGTTAACCTACAAGGTCTCGAGAGGAAACCTAAGGTTAAAGGAGAATCGACTCTAGCTTAACACTACTAGTATCATAAAGGAGGTGTGGGGGATTAGGTTTCCCAGTTTATAGAGTTCTTCTTTATATAGTTTTCAAATCAGGGGTTGCAATCTAAGTTACCTTGGTAACAAAGCATTCAATAGTCACCGTCAGATGAAAACCTGATTAGATTCAAGCGAATATCTTTCAACCGTTGGATCGAATCTTAGCGTTTTACACACAAATGAAATGTATTTCATTTAGGGTTGAGTAACAGCACCTAAACGTGTCATATCAACTATATTCATCTTTATCACAACTAGTTCAAATGACTTCAAAAGAACTAGTTGGAGAGTTGTTCAATTGCTTAGGTCTTTATAAATAGACAAAATTGAAACAAAATCGGTTTGATTTATTTGAATCAATTCATGAACATTATAGTTATGGTTAGCAAAGATTGTATTCTTTATAATTTATATGTTTAAGTTCATGAACTACCGATTTGAGAATGTAACCATCTCAAGTATGTGTACGGGTATGCGTACTTAAGCAACCAGATTTGAGTTGGTTTTGGTTCCCAAACTCAACAGAAAATTTCGGGTAGAAAAGTTCTGTCAGTATGCGTATGGGTACGCATACTTTAGGTGACTGGTTAAGAGTGTGTAAATTCCAAACTCAGCAGAAATTTTCGGGTGAAAAGTTCCGCCAGTATGCGTACAGGTACACATACTTAACCTGTTTCCTTCACCGATTCTGTATACACACATATGCATACATTTGGTTCCCGGTTTATGGATTTATACATTAATGTGCGAACACACTATATATGCTTATATTTAAAGATGGTTACATAATCTCAACTTTACATTTCAATCATTGAAACATTCTTAGAGGATGTTATATAGTTGTTATTCACAAACTATTTTTCATCGAGTCGATTTTCAAGATATTGAAATGTCATCATGACATTCGTTATGAGTAAAGATGAACTTGGATAAAGCGAAAGATTACCAAGACACATTTTTAGAAATGAAAAAGCGAGGGTCTAACAACACCACCCAATATTATGCTTAGCAATCTGTATGGACAAACTCAATTATACTTTTTTTATGAGAATCAACTAGACAGTCAGACTCAATCAATAGAAAAGTATATTAACGAGTTTATATCTCAAACTCTCGATTTGACCTTTACTCAAGCAAATAGAAATATGCGAGTCTTTATCAAAGAGAGATGAACTTGGACGGTACCAAAGACCAATGTCCAAGGATCAATCAATATCAATCAACAACCGTTAGGTCGGACTATCTAATTGACTGATCTAACGCACAACCTGTATTATTTCTATTATATAAAAAATATAATGCGGAAAAGAAATAACACAGACACCAAATTTTTTGTTAACGAGGAAACCGCAAATGCAGAAATACCCCGGGACCTAGTCCAGATTGAATACATACTGTATTA